>NC_091991.1:185316330-185480398 GCF_044704955.1 Pristiophorus japonicus | reverse complement strand
GAGGTGTGTTGGAGCGGGAGGGAGGTGGGGGAGTAGGGGGGAGGGGGAGGGAGGTGGGGGAGTAGGGAGGAGGGGGGGGGAGGGGGGACGGAGGTGGGGGGGGGGAGGGGGAGGGAGGTGGGGGAGTAGGGAGGAGGGGGGGGAGGGAGGTGGGGGGGAGGGGGACGGAGGTGGGGGGGGGGGAGGGGGAGGGAGGTGGGGGAGTAGGGAGGAGGGGGGGGAGGGAGGTGGGGGGGGGGAGGGAGGTGGGGGGGAGGGGGACGGAGGTGGGGGGGGGAGGGGGAGGGAGGTGGGGGAGTAGGGAGGAGGTGGGGGGGGGGGAGGGGGACGGAGGTGGGGGGGGGGGAGGGGGAGGGAGGTGGGGGAGTAGGGAGGAGGGGGGGGAGGGAGGTGGGGGGGGGAGGGAGGTGGGGGGGGGGAGGGGGAGGGAGGTGGGGGAGTAGGGAGGAGGGGGGGGGAGGGGGGACGGAGGTGGGGGGGGGGAGGGGGAGGGAGGTGGGGGAGTAGGGAGGAGGGGGGGGGAGGGGGAGGGAGGTGGGGGAGTAGGGAGGAGGGGGGGGGAGGGGGAGGGAGGTGGGGGAGTAGGGAGGAGGGGGGGGAGGGAGGTGGGGGGGGGGGGAGGGAGGTGGGGGGGAGGGGGAGGGAGGAGGGGGGGGGAGGGAGGTGGGGGGGGGAGGGGGAGGGAGGTGGGGGAGTAGGGAGGAGGGGGGGGAGGGAGGTGGGGGAGTAGGGAGGAGGGGGGGGAGGGGGAGGGAGGTGGGGGAGTAGGGAGGAGGGGGGGGAGGGAGGTGGGGGGGGGAGGGGGAGGGAGGTGGGGGGGAAAGGGTGAGCTGTGCTGGTCTCACTGTTTGCCTCTAACAGGGTTTCCGGAGCTGGCCGAGATTCTGCTGGAGAAATTCAAATGGGGGAAAGGCTTCCTGCAGCTGAACCAAGCCGTGCTGGAGAAATACGGTGCGTGCCGGACCGAGGCGGAGATTCTTCAGGCTGAGCAGGAGTGGCTGGCTGCAGAGCAAGAGTCAGAGGATCAGGAGGGTAAAACCTCATCTTGTACACATCCTTTCTTGAAAACACGAGCTCCTTGTCGGGTCTGGGGGCTGTGGGTGGTCAATCACTCTCCGTAAGTGTCCCTTAGTGACCGTACATTCAGTATTGGCAGGATCGCTTGAGCTTTGTCCTGTTACAGAAGCTGCTGGCCGGTGATCAGGAGCAGCAACTGTGTTCCCTACCCCGGGGCAGTGCTGGGACCTGGAGCCTGATGAGAGTCTGTGCCTTTGTAAATATAAAGTGATGTGACCCTGTAATTAAAGCAGCTTTTGTTTTTCAGATCCATTTGATACTGACTCGGGGAAAGAATTTTGTAATCTGAATAGACCCAACCTTGGACGGTAAGGTTCCAGCATTCATACACTATTTATTTTTATTTTAAGTCATTAATTTTTTTTTTACCAGTCTCATAACGCTCCAGCTAAAAATGCTCCCCCACCCCTAGTTCCACCAAGCTCCTTGGCCGCTCCCTCGGGGTATGCAACCTTGGTGTCCTGTTGGATCTGGAGCACAGTTTTGACCATGTGTCGCTATATAACAGCTTTAATGTTCAGGGTCCTGACAGAAAACCAGAAATCGGAGAGGTGAGCACAAGCTTGGTCAACATGAGGCCGAGGAAATTGCAGCATGTGGGGCCTCGACAGCTGAAGGCACGGCCACCAGTGGTGGGAACCGAAGACAATGTCTCTGGTCCTCACAATATTTAGCTGGAGGAACTGACGGATATTAAACACGCAATCTGACCACACTGAGGCAGTGGAGGGGTAGAGCTGTCCGTTAACAGACGGAATCTGAGTGAGAGAGTGGGATGAGAAGCCATTGCTACAGATGCTTTGCCTACGATCAAATAGAGGGAAACAAATGAGGGCAGTTGTATTGAGCTGAACAATGGAGGTGCAGTGCCAGAGTAGGAGGCTGGTGTGGTCGACCATATCAAAGGGTGCAGAGGTCAACCACCGAGGGGGTCATTTGTGAGTCTGATTAGCGCTGTTTCTGCCCTGTGGGAGGGAGAACCTCATTGGAGAAGGATTTGTGGGGCAGGGAGACGTGGATTTGGCAGCTCACCCAATTCAACATCCTTAGCCACAGTTACCAATCCTCTTGGCCTTGGCCTACCTGATCTCTACAACCTACAGCCTGACATGCCTACGTCCTCCCACTCTGACCTGCTGTGCCTCTTCCCCTCATAGCTTCTCACTCAGCATTTGTCCTCTGGGCCTCCCCTTTTCCCTGTGACTTCCCTCCCCACCTAGAAAACCCTCCACAAAACCGACTATTTCAATCCTGCATTTGGTCAACTGTTCTAATTCTCCCGCTGCCGCTGGGTCTGTCCTGTGGCACGTTTTAGGATGCGATCCTGGGCGAAGTGAACTGATGGAGATCAGTCCTGCAGTGTCGCTGACCCCCTGCTGGTGGCGCTGTGATGGGACCGCCGATAGCTCGGCAGCGCCACCAGCAGAATTCTAGCGGCACTGCAGCTCTTCACAAAATGAAAAGTTCCAAATTAAGGGCAGGAGTTTCCGCCCGAAAACAGCTTATTCTGGGCCAAATCAAATCAAATGGTCATGGAATTGTAAGCGCAAGTGAGTTGCACCCAAGTATCTTTTAAGCTCATGCAACCGACCCGTCGCCTGAACCAATCCCTACCCACAAAACTGGCCATACCACCGGGTGGGAAACTCGAGTTTCCTCCTGCCCGCTTGTTTGGGGCTTGATCGCATTGTGCCCGTGTTCCCGGGCACACAGGAACTCATGGAGATTTGTTAGAGGTGTTCAAAATAATGAGCGGTCTGGACAGAGTAGATAGAGAGAAAGTGTTACCATTGACGGAAAGGTCAAGAACTAGATTTAAGGCGATTGGCAAAAGAACCAAAGGCGACACGAGGAAAAACGTTTTTAAGCAGCGAGTGGTGAGGATCTGGAACGCGCTGCCTGAGAGGGTGGTGGAGGCAGACTCAATCGCGGCTTTCAAAAGGGAGTTGGATAAGTAGCTGAAGGAAAATAACTTGCAGGGCTCCGGGGAAAAGGACTAGCTGTGAGTCGGCACGGGCTCGATGGGCCGAATGGCTTTTTCCGTACTGTAACCATTCTATGATTCTAACTCCCTTTTGAAAGCGGTGACTGAGTCTGTTTCCACTTCTGCGCCCTCTCTAAGGCCTTCACATCCTTCTTAACGTGCGGTGCCCAGAATTGGACACAATACTCCAGTGGGGGCTGAACCCGTGTTTTATACAGGGTCATCATAATTTCCACACTTTCGTACTCTTATACCTCTTCATGAAGTGCAGGATCCCGTAAGCCTTTTTAACGGCTTTCTCAACCTGCCCTGCCGCCTTCAATGATTTGTGCACACATACCCCCAGGTCTCTGTTCATACAGTCCCGTTAGAATTGTACCCTTTAGTTTATATTGCTCTCTTCATTCTTTTTACCAAAATGTATCACTTCACACTTTTCTGCGTTAAATTTCCATCTGCCCCGTGCCCGCCCATTCCACCAGCCAGTCTGTGTCTTCCCGAAGTCTATCACTATCCTCCTCACTGGTCACTATACTTCCAGGTTTTATGTCATCTGTAAATTTTGAAATTGTGCCCTGTACACCCAAGCCCCAGTCATTAATATATATCAGGAAAAGCAGTGGTCCCAGTACTGACCCCTGGGGAACACCACTGTATACCTTCCTCCAGTCCCAGAAACAACCGTTCACCCCTACACTCTGTTTCCTGTCACTGAGACAATTCCGTATCCATGCGGTCACTGTCCCTTTTATTCCATGGGCTGCAACTTTGCTGCAAGTCTATTTTTTTTTGCAGTTAAACCTGGATTTATTTTCTTTTGGTGACAGTGTTCTCGAACAAAAAAAAACTGGAAGAAATCCAAGGCCCTGGAATTTGAGAGCAACTTGCTGGGCCCAAGAAAAAAAAAACTAGGAAAAAAGACAGATTTCTGCATGTCAAATTATGTTTCTCTTGAGACTTTATGACTAGTTTAGGGAGTTAGATTGTTCGTGTCCTGTGTGAGATCCAATGTGGCACTTTGTCAAACACCTGTACACCATGCCAACCGCATTGCCCTCATCGACCCTCTCTGTTACCTCATCAAAAAACTCAATCCAGTTAGTTAAACACGATTTGCCGTTAACATCTGTGCTGGCTTTCCTTAATTAATCCACACTTGTCCAAGTGACTGTTAATTTGGTCCCTGATTATTGTTTCTTAAGCTTGCTCACGATCGAGGTTAAACTGACCGGCCGGTAGTTGATGGCTTTATCTTTACACCCTTTTTGAGCAAGGGTGTAACATTTGCAATTCTCCAGTCCTCTGGCACAACTTCCGTTTCTAAGGAGGATTGGAAGATTATGGCCAGTACCTCTGCGATTTATTCCTTCATTTCCCTCAGTGTCCGAGGATGCATCCATCTAGTCCTGATGACTTATCTACTTTAAGGAGGACACAAACAACCTTCCGGATATAAAAGGGGTCAGAGGGTCTAGTAAGGAGGAGGAACTGAGGGAAATCCTTATTAGTCGGGAAATTGTGTTGGGGAAATTGATGGGATTGAAGGCCGATAAATCCCCAGGGCCTGATGGACTGCATCCCAGAGTACTTAAGGAGGTGGCCTTGGAAATAGCGGATGCATTGACAGTCATTTTACAACATTCCATTGACTCTGGATCAGTTCCTATGGAGTGGAGGGTAGCCAATGTAACCCCACTTTTTAAAAAAAAAAGAGGGAGAGAGAAAACGGAATTATAGACCGGTCAGTCTGACCTCAGTAGTGGATAAAATGATGGAATCAATTATTAAGGATGTCATAGCAGCGCATTTGGAAAGAGATGACATGATAGGTCCAAGTCAGCATGGATATGTGAAAGGGAAATCATGCTTGACAAACCTTCTGGAATTTTTCAGGGTGTTTCCAGTAGAGTGGACAAGGGGAAACCAGTTGATGTGGTGTATTTGGACTTTCAGAAGGCTTTCGACAAGGTCCCACACAAGAGATTAATGTGCAAAGTTAAAGCACATGGGATTGGGGGTAGTGTGCTGACGTGGATTGAGAACTAGTTGGCAGACAGGAAGCAAAGAATAGGAGTAAATGGGTACTTTTCAGAATGGCAGGCAGTGACTAGTGGGGTACCACAAGGTTCTGTGCTGGGGCCCCAGCTGTTTACATTGTACATTAATGATTTAGACGAGGGGATTAAATGTAGTATCTCCAAATTTGCAGATGACACTAAGTTGGGTGGCAGCGTGAGCTGCGAGGAGGATGCTATGAGGCTGCAGAGTGACTTGGATAGGTTAGGTGAGTGGGCAAATGCATGGCAGATGAAGTATAATGTGGATAAATGTGAGGTTATCCATTTTGGTTATAAAAACAGAGAGACAGACTATTATCTGACAGATTAGGAAAAGGGGAGGTGTAACGAGACCTGGGTGTCATGGTACATCAGTCATTGAAGGTTGGCATGCAGGTACAGCAGGCAGTTAAGAAAGCAAATGGCATGTTGGCCTTCATAGCGAGGGGATTTGAGTACAGGGGCAGGGAGGTGTTGCTTCAGTTGTACAGGGCCTTGGTGAGGCCACACCTGGAGTATTGTGTACAGTTTTGGTCTCCTAACTTGAGGAAAGACATTCTTGCTATTGAGGGAGTGCAGCGAAGGTTCACCAGACTGATTCCCGGGATGGCGGGACTGACATATCAAGAAAGACTGGATCAACTGGGCTTGTATTCACTGGAGTTCAGAAGAATGAGAGGAGATCTCATAGAAACATTTAAAATTCTGACGGGGTTAGACAGGTTAGATGCAGGAAGAATGTTCCCAATGTTGGGGAAGTCCAGAACCAGGGGTCATAGTCTGAGGATAAGGGGTAAGCCATTTAGGACCGAGATGAGGAGAAACTTCTTCACCCAGAGAATGGTGAACCTGTGGAATTCTCTACCACAGAAAGTTGTTGAGTCCAATTCACTAAATATATTCAAAAAGGAGTTAGATGAAGTCCTTACTGCTAGGGGGATCAAGGGGTATGGCGAGAAAGCAGGAATGGGGTACTGAAGTTGTATGTTCAGCCATGAACTCATTGAATGGCGGTGCAGGCTAGAAGGGCTGAATGGCCTACTCCTGCACCTATTTTCTATGTTTCTATGTTAATGCAGCCAGCCGTTCTAGTACCTCGTCTTTATCAATTCTTATTCCATCCAGTGTCTCCTCTACCTTCTCCTTTACTATGTCTATGGCAGAATCTTCTTCCTTGGTGAAGACAGATGAAAAGTGCCTCCGGGTGTAGGTCTCCTTTTTGGTCCCTAATTGGCTCCACCCCTCCTTACTACCCATTGGATACAGAGTAACTGAACTCTCTGGGAAGGACAGTGTCTCACCCCACTGCGTTTCCATCATGTTCTGTTTTCATTTCAGATTTTCCTGCTTTCATAGTTTTTATCTTTTACTTAATGTTGTTTGTCAAGGGCTGTGGAGATTGAAGACGATGCTGATGCTGACGAGGAAGATAGTGAACCAAATGAAACTGAGGTTGATGGTGAACGAGGTGAGGGGGAACCTGCTGGGAAGGCCATCAGCAGTGCGAAGGATTGACGTTGAGTGAAACGGGAAAGCCCTGTGCAGGATGGGCAGGAGTCTTCCCTCCCTGGTCATCGACTTTTTTTAATAGATTGTCAAAGATTGTACAAAATAAAATTATTTAGAACATAACTGAGATCTTTATAGAACACACTGCTTAAATCGGTAAAACAGAAGACTTTGCATTTCTATAGCTCGTTTCATGACCTAATGTCCCAAGCACACAACTGCCAGCGGAAATCTTTACGTGTAGTCACTGTTATGATGTTGGAAACGCGGCAGCCAATTTACGCACAGCAAGCTCCCACAATCCACAGAGATGATGACCAGATCATGTTCTTTTTGTGAATAGCCCGTTCATGTGTTCTAATATCCCACTCGGTCTGCTCCCACTCCCCATGCTCTTTAATAGCACCCTCTGTCTAATCCCATAATCCTCACTCCCCCTACCCTTTCATAGTCCTAATTTTCAAACAACTATTTTATGCCCTTTTTAAATAATTTATTTATGCTGCTTCCATAACTTTGTGAAAGAGAACCTCACATTGTTAGCTGCCCTTTGATTCCACTGGGCACAAAACATTAATCAATTATGTCTTACCTTGTCATAACTCTTCATAGTTTTGAAGACCTCGATCAGACCATACTATCCTTCTCTTCTTCATTGGGGGTAAAAAGCTGCAACGTATTGGAGACTCTTCATAACTAGAGCCTCTCATCCCAGTCAATCTACACTCCGCCGTAACCATTGATTTCAAGTTCCTGAAGTGGGATGAACAAAACTCTTGCTGTATTATGGTCTGTATGGGTAGAGCTGCAGAACACCAAAGGGCAGAAAACGCTAGTGGGAGTTGTGTACAGACCTCCAAACAGTCATAGTGAGGATGGGGATAGCATCAAACAAGAAATTAGGAATGCGTGCAATAAAGGTGCAGCAGTTATCGTGGGTGACTTTAATCTACATATAGATTGGGCTAACCAAACTGGTCGCAATACAGTGGAAGAGGATTTCTTGGAGTGTATAAGGGATGGTTTACTAGACCAATATGTCGAGGAACCAACTAGAGGGCTGGCCATCCTAGACTGGGTGATGTGTAATGAGAGAGGATTAATTAGCAATCTTGTTGTGCGAGGTCCCTTGGGGAAGAGTGACCATAATATGGTAGAATTCTTCATTAAGATGGAGAGTGACACAGTTAATTCAGAGACTAGGGTCCTGAACTTAAAGAAAGGTAACTTCGATGGTATGAGGCGTCAATTGGCTAGAATAGACTGGCGAATGATACTTAAAGGGTTGACGGTGGATAGGCAATGGCAAACCTTTAAAGATCACATGGATGAACTTCAACAATTGTACATCCCTGTCTGGCGTAAAAATAAAATGGGGAAGGTGGCTCAACTGTGGCTAACAAGGGAAATTAGGGATAGTGTTAAATCCAAGGAAGAGGCATATAAATTGGCCAGAAAAAGCAGCAAACCTGAGGACTGGGAGAAATTTAGAATTCAGCAGAGGAGAACAAAGGGTTTAATTAGGAGGGGAAAATAGAGTATGAGAGGAAGCTTGCTGGGAACATAACTGACTGCAAAAGCTTCTATAGGTATGTGAAGAGAAAACGATTAGTGAAGACAAATGTAGGTCTCTTGCAGTCAGAATCAAGTGCATTATAATGGGGAACAAAGAAATGGCAGACCAACTGAACAAATACTTTGGTTCTGTCTTCACTAAGGAAGACAAATAACCTTCCGGAAATACTAGGGGACTGAGGGTCTAGCGAGAAGGAGGAACTGAAGGAAATCCTTATTAGTCAGGAAATTGCGTTAGTGAAATTGATGGGATTGAAGGCCGATAAATCCCCAGGGCCTAATAGTCTGCATCCCAGAGTACTTCAGGAAGTGGCCCTAGAAATAGTGGATGCAGCATAATGTAGATAAATGTGAGGTTATCCACTTTGGTGGCAAAAACAGGAAGGCGGAATATTATCTGAATGGTGACAGATTAGGAAAAGGGGAGGTGCAACGAGACCTGGGTGTCATGGTACATCAGTCATTGAAAGTTGGCATGCAGGTACAGCAGGCTGTTAAGAAGCCAAATGGCATGTTGGCCTTCATAGCGAGGATTTGAGTATAGGAGCAGGGAGGTCTTACTGCAGTTGTACAGAGCCTTGGTGAGGCCACACCTGGAATATTGTGTTCAGTTTTGGTCTCCTCATCTGAGGAAGGACATTCTTGCTGTTGAGGGAGTGCAGCGAAGGTTCACCAGACTGATTCCCAGGATGGCAGGACTGACACATGAAGAAAGACTGGATCGACTAGGCTTATATTCACTGGAATTTAGAAGGATGAGAGGGGATCTCATAGAAACATATAAAATTCTGACAGGACTGCTTAGGTTAGATGCAGGAAGAATGTTCCCGATGTTGGGGAAGTCCAGAATCAGGGGTCACAGTCTAAGGATAAGGGGTAAGCCATTTAGGACTGAGATGAGGAGAAACTTCTTCACCCAGAGAGTGGTGAACCTGTGGAATTCTCTACCACAGAAAGTTGTTGAGGCCAGTTTGTTAGATATATTCAAAAGGGAGTTAGATGTGGCCCTTAAGGCTAAAGAGATCAAGGGTTATGGAGAGAAAGCAGGAATGGGGTACTGAGGTGAATGATCAGCCATGATCTTATTGAATGGTGGTGCAGGCTCGAAGGGCCGAATGGCCTCCTGCACCTACTTTCTATGTTTCTCTATTGCTAGCTTTAATGGCCTGTATCTGGCACCGTGGACCCAACACTCCTTGACTCCAGTTACAATCTCACTATTTAACCTGGATTTCCTTCTTAATTCACATTTTCCAAATTGAACTGCGTCTGCTCATCCTGTCAGCCACTGTGTTGACTTGCAATCCTGCACAACCCTCGTCACAATTTGATGTGTGATGCAACCTTCAGCGTTGTCCCCTCCGTTCCTTAGTCCAGATCAATTACATTTACACAAATAAATCAAAGTGGCCCTCAGAGATCCTTGTGGAATGTCGCTGGAAAGCATTAGTCGTGGCAGAATATATACAGCAGCGCTTCATGTGCACTGGATTACTTGAAAGTGCAGTCACTTCTGTTGGCAAATGAGGCAGCCATTTAACAGACAGCAAGACCCCACAACCAATGGGTTAATCTGGTGTTGGTTAAATGATGAATGTTGGCCAGGACACTGGGAAAGGTTGCTGGTCTGCAAATATGGCCAAGGGACTTTCAAGAACCTGCAATGAACAGATGGGAGCTTGGTTTAAAGTCTTATCAGGAAAACAAAACAGGAGGATGTCTTAATTTGAATTATTCTTTTAAACATTTTCAAAATGACAGTTACAAAAATCTGACACGGTCTCGGACAAAAATATCACAACTATCGAACGTTTCTGTGCAGTACTTTCAACAGCAAAGACAGGTCATTAAAAACACACACAAAAAACAGGATTGTCTTTCTATTATTGTAACAAATACAATGCGTTTGAAAAGGTTGTAGGAGAGGAGATACCACGAGATCCGTATCACCATGGGTCCATATCACCATGGGGAGGTTGGCACTGGGTCCATATCACCATGGGGAGTGTGGCACTGGGTCCATATCACCATGGGGAGTGTGGCACTGGGTCCATATTACCATGGGGAGCGTGGCACTGGGTCCATATCACCATGGGGAGTGTGGCACTGGGTCAATATCACCATGGGGAGCATGGCACTGGGTCCATATCACCATGGGGAATGTGGCACTGGGTCCATATCACCATGGGGAGTGTGGCACTGGGTCCATATCACCATGGGGAGTGTGGCACTGGGTCCATATCACCATGGGGAGTGTGGCACTGGGTCCATATCACCATGGGGAGGATCCACATTAACTCCAAACTTACAAGAGACTGAGAAGCTACACCACAACTTCAGTATTTCCATAATGGTGACAGTGATGAGTCATGACATTGGATCAATATCAAGGAAAGACTTAGATTTCTACGGCGCTTTTCACAACATCCGGACGTCCCAAAGCAATTACAGTCAATGAAGATCTTTTTGAAGTGTAGTCACTGTTGTAATGTGGGAAATGCAGCAGCCGATTTTCACACAGCAAGCTCCCACAAACAGCAATGTGATAATGACCAGATAATCTGTATTAGTGATGTTGATTGAGATAAATATTGGCCCCAGGACACCGGGGAGAACTCCCCTGCTCTTCGAAATAGTGTCATGGGATCTTTTACGTCCATCTGAGAGGCATTCAAAAGACAGCACCGCCAACAGCATGGCGCTCCTTCAGTACTGCCCCTCCGACAGAGCGGCGCTCCCTCGGTACTACCCCTCCGACAGTGCGGCGCTCCCTCGGTACTGCCCCTCCGACAGTGCGGCGCTCCCTTGGTACTGCCCCTCCAACAGTGCGGCGCATCCTCAGTACTGCCCCTCCGACAGTGCGGCGCTCCCTCGGTACTGCCCCTCCGACAGTGCGGCCCTCCCTCAGTACTGCCCCTCCGACGGTGCGCTGCTCCCTCAGTACTGCCCCTCCGACAGTGCGGCGCTCCCTCGGTACTGCCCCTCCGACAGTACGGCCCTCCCTCAGTACTGCCCCTCCGATGGTGCGCTGCTCCCTCAGTACTGCACTGCGACTGTCAGCCTAGATTTTGGTGCTCAAGTCTCTATAGAGTGTTACCAACTGAGCCATGGCTGACACTTCGGCACTGGATCAATATCGCCCCCACGGCACTGGATCAATATCGCCCCCACGACAGTGGATCAATATCGCCCCCACGACAATGGATCAATATCACCCATATGACACTTGATCAATATCGCCCCATAACACTGGATCAATATCGCCCCCACGGCACTGGATCAATATCGCCCCCACGGCACTGGATCAATATCGCCCCATGACACTGGATCAATATCGCCCCCACGGCACTGGATCAATATCGCCCCCACGGCACTGGATCAATATCGCCCCATGACACTGGATCAATATCGCCCCATAACACTGGATCAATATCGCCCCCACGGCACTGGATCAATATCGCCCCCACGGCACTGGATCAATATCGCCCCATGACACTGGATCAATATCGCCCCATGACACTGGATCAATATCACCCCAATGTTGAGGAGCTCCAGTACAGCTTCAATATCACCACGACAAAGCAGGACTCCAACACTAGACATGGTTCTGCAGGTCCAAATGTTTGACTTATATACATATATATTCACTCATATTTCAAATCTGCTTGAATTTATTCTGGAGACACCTCCAGTTCCTTCATCTTCTTGACAAAATCCTGAGCTTCTCGGTCAGCTGTCCGTCCTTCCAGCATCTTCATGATTGGTTTCATCACTGCAAAAATAAACATCTTTAACTGGCAGCACTGTGTTTCCTCGGGGTGTTTGTGTATCGTATGGTACTGCCCCACGGTACTGCCCCACGTACTGCCCCACGTACTGCCCCACGGTACTGCCCCACGTACTGCCCCACAGTACTGCCCCACGTACTGCCCCACGTACTGCCTCACGGTACTGCCCCACGTACTGCCTCACGGTACTGCCCCACGTACTGCCCCACGTACTGCCCCACGGTACTGCCCCACGGTACTGCCCCACGTAACTGCCTCACGTAACTGCCCCACGTACTGCCTCACGTAACTGCCTCACGTTACTGCCCCACGGTACTGCCCCACGTACTGCCCCACGGTACTGCCCCACGGTACTGCCCCACGTACTGCCCCACGGTACTGCCCCACGTACTGCCCCACGGTACTGCCTCACGGTACTGCCCCACGGTACTGCCTCACGGTACTGCCTCACGGTACTGCCTCACGTACTGCCCCACGGTACTGCCCCACGGTACTGCCCCACGTACTGCCCCACGGTGCTGCCCCACGGTGCTGCCCCACGTACTGCCCCATGGTACTAAGAAGGGCCAAAAGATGACTCCGCAGTCAGTGCGTTTTTAATAGTTCTTTGGATGTGGGTATTGCCGGCAAGGCCAGCATTTATTGCCCATGGTGAGCTGCCATTTCAGAGGGTGGTTAAGAGTCACCCACATCGCTGTGGGTCTGGAGTCACATATCGGCCAGACCGGGTAAGGGCGGCAGATTTCCTTCCCTAAAGGACATTCGTGAACCCGATGGGTTTTTACAACAAGTTTCATGGTCACATTATTGATACTAGCTTTTTTTTTAAAATTCCAGATTTGTTTAATTAACGGAATTTAAATTTCCCAGTTGCTGTGGTGGGATTTGAACTCTTGTCTCTGGGTTATTAGCCCAGCCCAGTAACATTACCAGTCTGGTACCGTTCTTTAGGGCCAAAATCCGTAGCCAACCCTGGTCTCGGCCCATCTGGTGAAGAAAAAGCAGCCAGGATTCCTAGTCCTGGAAGTGAGGATAGGGTCAGGGTCAGGGGTCAGGGGTCAGGGTCAGCTGTAACCCCGCCAGTTGCTCAGTGTCCAGGATTGGAGTGGCAGTCTGAATCACAGCCCGCCCAGAACTGCTACCCGAGGGGGAAATCTAGAGACTCGGCCCAGATACAGATTCATTCCACATTTCACTGACACAATCATTCATTACAGACTAATCGATCTCCCATGGAATGGCACGGGGAGTTAGTGGGAAGGGATAATGGGACCATTGCACAGACATTCTGTCCTCATTTTAAGGTCATAAGCCGGGAATTTCCTTGGCGCTTCTCTTGCTTCACCGCCGTAAGTTCAACATAAATAGGGTTTCTGCCAAAGTTACAACGGTGCAGTGGGAGACGCTACGAAGAAATGACCCCTTATACATTCTTACACCCTCCTTATTAACAATCCCTGTGTCAACGTTTATAACAAAACTGCCGGCGTAAACTTTCAGCACTGTAATTATACCGATGGAAGGGTAATTAAAGTGTGACATGTTTACACCGGTAGCAACCATTGTAAATGTGGACATGGATTTTTATAAAAAACGTTCACAGGAATTTCATCCAGTTGCAATTTTTCAATATATTACAGATAGAAATTGAACTTTGGCATTTTACCATTGGGGTCAGGGTGCATCAGTTTCAGGAATACTGGCGGAACATTTTTTAGTCCTCCGGTGATGGCGGGTTTGTGGAGCCCATGAATCTCCTGCAGTGGCATCACAGCCTCGCCTGCAAAGTCATTGGTGGAGAGCCAGTCGTGGTCCATGACTGTGAAGTGAATGCAGGCAGTGCTGGTACTGCACGGCTCCCCCGACACCATGCTGAAAGAGAAAAAACAGGTCGCAACACAGCAAATACATGTTCGAGGGGGAGAACGTGTCCCACGGACACTGGGACAGGTATGAGAGATCAGTGAACTGACAGCAAGTCCTGGCAAATTGTGGAAGTCTATTGGGACTTTCAGTAATGCAGAATGCGTCATCAATATAGTATATATATATATATATAAAAAAAACAGGAAAGAGTTATAGACCGGAATCTAACTTGGCCCTGTTGTCGCAGCAGAAAAAGCTTTACTCTGTATCTAACCCCCTGTACCTGCCCTGGGAGTGTTTGATGGGACAGTGTAGAGGGAGCTTTACTCTGTATCTAACCCCCTGTACCTGCCCTGGGAGTGTTTGATGGGACAGTGTAGAGGGAGCTTTACTCTGTATCTAACCCCCTGTACCTGCCCCGGGAGTGTTTGATGGGACAGTGTAGAGGGAGCTTTACTCTGTATCTAACCCCGTGCTGTACCTGCCCTGGGAGTGTTTGATGGGACAGTGTAGAGGGAGCTTTACTCTGTATCTAACCCCCTGTACCTGCCCTGGGAGTGTTTGATGGGACAGTGTAGAGGGCGCTTTACTCTGTATCTAACCCCCTGTACCTGCCCTGGGAGTGTTTGATGGGACAGTGTAGAGGGAGCTTTACTCTGTATCTAACCCCCTGTACCTGCCCTGGGAGTGATTGATGGGACAGTGTAGAGGGAGCTTTACTCTGTATCTAACCCCCTGTACCTGCCCTGGGAGTGTTTGATGGGTCAAAAAGTTGAGAATTTTAGAGAACCAAATAAAAATACTGACAAGGTAAACTGTTCGTCAAAGATTGGGTGCAGCGTTTTATTCTTGATTTGTGTTCTCTGGCTCTTTGCTCCTGGGAAGATGTGCTGAGGAGAGAGCTCAATGATGACGAAAGGATCACTGAGACCTGTGAACACAGAGACGAGAAGGAGAGTAAAAGTTGGGTTCCTGACATCATCCTGACATCTCGGCCCAGCAAAGAACAGACAGAGATATCCAGAGTATTTGCAGCAGTTAAAGCACAGGTAGCTATCCAGCATATATCTGAGCCATCCCCTGTATGATCATATATGGCCCGAGCTCAGTCACACAACTTGACTTTAGAGCGAACGTGTAAATGGGGCCCGCACTCGCACTCCCCCGGCGGGTGACACTGGGTGCTCATCTCTCCACTAGTCTGATTAAAATGTTTAAATCGAGCTCTGGTGCACAGTGGCTGAACCTGTGGTCCTTAAGGGGACCACAGCAGGGCGCCCCGAAAGTGGCAAAGGAAGGTGCCATTGACTTGTGTCCGGCTGGGAGGAACGCGAGTGTGTCGCCTGGGGTCCACTCGCTGCTGAACACACCACCCCCTTTCAAAGCTATTTCCAGCTTGGCCTCGCGAATGAGCCACTGGACACCCCCCTCCCACCCACTCCGTGCTATTCTTCAGCCCTCGCTGAGCACGGGCAGCCCGCCGATCAAATTAAAATGAGGGCAGTTCAGGCCTCCCCTCCTCCCCTCCTCCCCCCGGCGGGTGACACTGGGTGTTCATCCCTCCACAAGTCTGCTTCACAAATTTGCTCATATTACTGATCATCTCAGATAGAAATAACGTTTATCAGCAGCAGTATTTCTGTGGAGCCTTTCAGGACCTCAGGATGTCCCAAAGCACTTTACAGCCAATCAAGTACTTTAAAAAAAAAGTGTGCAGTCTCTTTGTAATGTATGAAAAGCAGCAGCCAATTTGCACACATCAAAGTCCAAAAAAAAGATAAATGAGCAAAATAATTTGTCCACTCTCTCCCCATAGCCCTGTATCAATCCTCAAACTAATCCCACTGCCCCGCTCTCTCCCCACAGTCCTGTATCAATCCCCAAACTAATCCCACTGCCCCGCTCTCTCCCCATAGTCCTGTATCAATCCTCAAACTAATCCCACTGCCTCGCTCTCTCCCCACAGTCCTGTATCAATCCCCAAACTAATCCCACTGCCCCGCTCTCTCCCCATAGTCCTGTATCAATCCCCAAACTAATCCCACTGCCCCACTCTCTCCCCATAGCCCTGTATCAAACCCCAAACTAATCCCACTGCCCCACTCTCTCCCCAGAGTCCTGTATCAATCCCCAAACTAATCCCACTGCCCCGCTCTCTCCCCACAATCCTGTATCAATCCCCAAACTAATCCCACTGCCCCACTCTCTCCCCAGAGTCCTGTATCAATCCCCAAACTAATCCCACTGCCCTGCTCTCTCCCCATAGCCCTGTATCAATCCCCAAACTAATCCCACTGCCCCGCGCTCTCCCCATAGCCCTGTATCAATCCCAAACTAATCCCATAGCCCTGTATCAATCCCCAAACTAATCCCACTGCCCCGCGCTCTCCCCATAGCCCTGTATCAATCCCAAACTAATCCCACTGCCCCGCTCTCTCCCCATAGCCCTGTATCAATCCCAAACTAATCCCATAGCCCTGTATCAATCCCAAACTAATCCCACTGCCCCGCGCTCTCCCCATAGCCCTGTATCAATCCCAAACTAATCCCACTGCCCCGCTCTCTCCCCATAGCCCTGTATCAATCCCAAACTAATCCCATAGTCCTGTATCAATCCCCAAACTAATCCCACTGCCCCGCTCTCTCCCCTACTACCGGCTCCAACCCCCTGTATTGTCAGCTCTAAACCCCTGTAGAAACAGAGGTTTACAGCGCAGGAGGCCATTTCGGCCCATCATGTCCACGCCAGCTGACAAAGAGCCGCACAGCCCTCGGTGAGCAGCCCTAAAGGTACTGTCAGCACTAACCACCTGTACTATCGGTTCTAACTGCCTGTACTATCAGATCTAACCGGCTCTTGCAGAGTCCAAAATTGCAACTTATTTTGAAAGACGAAAATGCAAGGTGTAATTGAGGTCCTGTTTGGGGTGGTCACATAACGTTAGAGTCATGCCACCATTTTCAGTTTGTCACGTAAAGTTACATTGACAGTGTCCCCTACTGCTGTGAAATGATGAGTTCTCTCAAGGTTTTGAACATATAATAAATAGATATACAGAGGCCCCAATCCTGTTACAGATATGATTGTCATTTTCAGATAAACCCAGGGAGGAATCACAAGGGCAGTGACCTCCGACACCATTTCTCTGGGCTCCTCCCCAGGGTTTCTGTCTCTTTATATTCCTCTTCCCCTTTTTGTGATTGTATTCATGTACCCACCCACCTCTTATTTTTCACTTTTGAGGAAGGGTTACCCACTCCACACATTGACTTGTCTGTACTCTCCACAGCGGCTGACTGTGTGTATTTTGCATTTTACTGGTATGGAAATGGCGGGCGATACGCGAGGAGCAGGCGCTAACTACTACTGCGCTCTCACCGTTTGTATCCAAGGCGATCAAGTTCGAAGCGTGCAAGACTTCAACGTACAGTTTGTACTCAGCAGCTTCGTAGTAACATCTGACACAAAGCATCCCATACGGGGTGGGCTCAGTGGATTTCTGGGAAGGAATTGCGAAGTTAACTTAAATAAAGTGGATTAATTATTTCCCTCAATTCCCTCCTCTCCTTCCGGGTTCGGGGTGGTGCAGAGCGTCTGTTAACTGGCCTGAACCAGGCCCACAGGAGGAGGAATCACCACATTCCACCGTCAGGCTCCGACGCGTAATGAATGAAAGGCACAAAACAGCCCCAATGCCCATCTAAACCTGCTGAGAGGGGCAGAGGATGGCTTAAGAGAAGTGGCTGCAGAGATAGTGGATGCATTGGTTGTAATTTACCAAAATTTCCTGCGATTAGAAAACCGCAAATGTAACGTCCATATTTAAAAAAGGAGGCAGACAGAAAGCAGGAAACTATAGACCTGTTAGCCTAACATCTGTCGTTGGGGAAAATGCTGGAGTCCATTATTAAGGAAGCAGTAGCAGGACATTTGGAAAAACATAATTCAATCAGGCAGAGTCAGCATGGTTTTATGAAAGGGAAATCATGTTTGACAAATTTGCTGGAGTTATTTGAGGATGTAATGAGCCGGGTGGATAAGGGGGAACCAGTGAATGTGGTGTATTTGGATTTCCAGAAGGCATTCGATAAGGTTCCACATAAAAGGTTACTGCACAAGATAAAAGTTCACGGGGTTGGGGGTAATATATTTGCATGGATAGAGGATTGGCTAACTAACAGAAAACAGAGTCGGGATAAATGGGTCATTTTCCGGTTGGCAAACAGTAACTAGTGGGGTGCCACAGGGATTGGTGCTGGGGCCTCAACTATTTAAAATATATTAATGACTTAGATGAAGGGTCGGAGTGTAATGATGCCAAGTTTGCTGATAGAAACACAGAAAGTAGGTGCAGGAGTAGGCCATTCGGCCCTTCGAGCCTGCACCACCATTCAATATGATCATGGCTGATCATGCAACTTCAGTACCCCATTCCTGCTTTCTCTCCATACCCTTTGATCCCTTTAGCAGTAAGGGCCACATCTAACTCCCTTTTGAATATATCTAATGAACTGGCCTCAACAACTTTCTGTGGTAGAGAATTCCACAGGTTCACCACTCTCTGGGTGAAGAAGTTTCTCCTCATCTCGGTCCTAAATGGCCCACCCCTTATCCTTAGACTGTGACCCCTGGTTCTGGACTTCCCCAACATCGGGAACATTCTTCCTGCATCTAACCTGTCCAATCCCATCAGAATTTTATATGTTTCTATGAGATCCCCTCTCATTCTTCTAAATTCCAGTGAATATAAGCCTAGTCGATCCAGTCTTTCTCATATGTCAGTCCTGCCATCCCGGGAATCAGTCTGGTGAACCTTCGCTGCACTCCCTCAATAGCAAGAAAGTCCTTCCTCAGATTAGGAGATCAAAACTGTACACAAGATTCAAGTGTGGCCTCACCAAGGCTCTGTACAACTGCAGTAAGACCTCCCTGCTCCTATACTCAAATCCTCTCACCATGAAGGCCAACATACCATTTGCCTTCTTCACCGCCTGCTGTACCTGCATGCCAACTTTCAATGACTGATGTACCATGACACCCAGGTCTCGTTGCACTTCCCCTTTTCCTAATCTGTCACCATTCAGATAATATTCTGCCTCTCTGTTTTTGCCACCAAAGTGGATAACCTCACATTTATCCACATTATACTGCATCTGCCATGCATTTGCCCATTCACCTAACCTGTCCAAGTCACCCTGCAGCCTCTTAGCATCCTCATCATAGCTCACACTGCCACCCAGCTTAGTGTCATCTGCAAACTTGGAGATATTACACTCAATTCCTTCATCTAAATCATTAATGTATATTGTAAATAGCTGAGGTCCCAGCACTGAGCCCTGCGGTACACCACTAGTCACTGCCTGCCATTCTGAAAAGGACCCGTTTATCCCGACTCTCTGCTTTCCTGTCTGCCAACCAGTTCTCTATCCCCAATACCATGTGTTTTGATTTTGCACACCAATCTCTTGTGTGGGATCTTGTCAAAAGTCTTTTGAATGTCCAAATACACCACATCCACTGGTTCTCCCTTGTCCACTCTACTAGTTACATCCTTAAAAAATTCTAGAATATTTGTCAAGCATGATAGGAGTAAATGGGTACTTTTCAGAATGGCAGGCAGTGACTAGTGGGGTACCGCAAGGTTCTGTGCTGGGGCCCCAGCTGTTTACACTGTACATTAATGATTTAGATGAGGGGATTAAATGTAGTATCTCCAAATTTGCGGATGACACTAAATTGGGTGGCAGTGTGAGCTGCGAGGAGGATGCTATGAGGCTGCAGAGTGACTTTGATAGGTTAGGTGAGTGGGCAAATGCATGGCAGATGAAGTATAATGTGGATAAATGTGAGGTTATCCACTTTGGTGGTAAAAACAGAGAGACAGACTATTATCTGAATGGTGACAGATTAGGAAAAGGGGAGGTGCAAAGAGACCTGGGTGTCATGGTACATCAGTCATTGAAGGTTGGCATGCAGGTGCAGCAGGCGGTTAAGAAAGCAAATGGCATGTTGGCCTTCATAGCGAGGGGATTTGAGTACAGGGGCAGGGAGGTGTTGCTACAGTTGTACAGGGCATTGGTGAGGCCACACCTGGAGTATTGTGTACAGTTTTGGTCTCCTAACCTGAGGAAGGACATTCTTGCTATTGAGGGAGTGCAGCGAAGGTTCACCAGACTGATTCCCGGGATGGCGGGACTGACCTATCAAGAAAGACTGGATCAACTGGGCTTGTATTCACTGGAGTTCAGAAGAATGAGAGGGGACCTCATAGAAACATTTAAAATTCTGACGGGGTTAGACAGGTTAGATGCAGGAAGAATGTTCCCAATGTTGGGGAAGTCCAGAACCAGAGGTCACAGTCTAAGGATAAGGGGTAAGCCATTTAGGACCGAGATGCGGAGGAACTTCTTCACCCAGAGAGTGGTGAACCTGTGGAATTCTCTACCACAGAAAGTTGTTGAGGCCAATTCACTAAATATATTCAAAAAGGAGTTAGATGAGGTCCTTACTACTCGGGGGATCAAGGGGTATGGCGAGAAAGCAGGAATGGGGTACTGAAGTTGAATGTTCAGCCATGAACTCATTGAATGGCGGTGCAGGCTAGAAGGGCCGAATGGCCTACTCCTGCACCTATTTTCTATGTTTCTATGTTTCTATGTTTAATAAATCCATGCTGACTTGGACTGATCCTGTCACTGCTTTCCAAATGTGCTGCTATTACATCTTTAATAATTGATTTCAACATTTTCCCCACCACCGATGTCGGGCTAACCGGTCTATAATTCCCTTTTTTCTCTCTCCCTCCTTTTTAAAAAAAAAAGTGGTGTTACATTAGCTACCCTCCAATCCATTGGAACTGATCCAGTCTATAGAATGTTGGAAAATGATCACCAATGCATCCACTATTTCTAGGGCCACTTCCTTAAGTATTCTGGGATGCAGCCTATCAGGCCCTGGGGATTTATCAGCCTTCAATCCCATCAATTTCCCTAACACAATTTCCTGACTAATAAGGATTTCCTTCAGTTCCTCCTTCTCGCTAGATCCTCTGTCCCCCAGTATTTACGGAAGATTATTTGTGTTTTCCTTCGTGAAGGCAGAACCAAAGCATTTGTTCAATTGGTCTGCATTTCTTTGTTCCACATTATAAATTCACCTGAATCTGACTGCAAGGGACCTACATTTGTCTTCACTAATCATTTTCTCTTCACATATCTATAGAAGCTTTTGCATTCAGTTTTTATGTTCCCAGCAAGCTTCCTCTCATACTCTATTTTCCCCCTCTTAATTAAACCCTTTGTCCTCCTCTGGTGAATTCTAAATTTCTCCCAGTCCTCAGGTTTGTTGCTTTTTCTGGCCAATTTATATGCCTCTTCCTTGGATTTAACACTATCCCTAATTTCCCTTGTTAGCCACAGTTGAGCCACCTTCCCCGTTTTATTTTTACGTCAGACAGGGATGTACAATTGTTGAAGTTCATCCATGTGATCTTTAAATGTCTGCCATTGCCTATCCACCGTCAACCTTTAAGTATCACTCAGTCTATCCTAGCCAATTCACGTCTCATACCATCGAAGTTACCTTTCCTTAAGTTCAGGACCCTAGTCTCTGAATTAACTGTGTCACTCTCCATCTTAATGAAGAATTCTACCATATTATGGTCACTCTTCTCCAAGTGGCCTCGCACAACAAGATTGGCAATTAATCCTCTCTCATTACACAAGACCTGCTCTGCTCTCTAGTTGGTTCCTCGACATATTGGTCTAGAAAACCATCCCTAATACACTCCAGGAAATCCTCCTCCACAGTATTGCTACCAATTTGGTTAACCCAATCTATATGTAGATTAAAGTCACCCATGATAACTGCTGTACCTTTATTGCACACGTCTCTAATTTCCTGTTTGATGCCATCCCCAACCTCTACTACTGTTTGGTGGTCTGTACACAACTCCCACTAGCGTTTTCTGCCCTTTGGTGTTCCGCAGCTCTACCCATATAGATTCCACATCATCCAAGCTAATGTCCTTCCTTACTATTGCATTAATCTCCTCTTTAACCAGCAACGCTACCCCACCTCCTTTTCCTTTCTGTCTAT
Organism: Pristiophorus japonicus; assembly: GCF_044704955.1. Classification (NCBI taxonomy): domain Eukaryota; kingdom Metazoa; phylum Chordata; class Chondrichthyes; family Pristiophoridae; genus Pristiophorus; species Pristiophorus japonicus. Next base: position 185,458,444 of record NC_091991.1, on the reverse strand, counting down.
CCTTGCTGAATATTGAATACCCCTGGATGTTGAGTTCCCAGCCTTGGTCACCCTGGAGCCACGTCTCTGTAATCCCAATTACATCATATCTGTTAACTCTCTTTGTCCTTTTAGAATTATGATGTAATGTGGCCCTTTTTGATTTTTGCCTTTGATTTCTCTGCTCTCTGCCTTTCCTCATTTCTTTTCTACCTTTTGCTTCTGCTCCCATTTACTTCTCTCTGCCTCCCTGCATAGATTCCCATCCCCCTGCCATATTAGTTTAAACCCTCCCCAACAGCACTAGCAAACACTCCCCCTAGGACATTGGTTCCGGTCCTGCCCAGGTGCAGACCGTCCGGTTTGTACTGGTCCCACCTCCCCCAGAACCGGTTCCAATGTCCCAGGAATTTGAATCCCTCCCTCTTGCACCATCGTTTAAGATGTATTCATCTTAACTATCCTTCTATTTCTACTCTGACTAGCACGTGGCACTGGTAGCAATGCTGAGATGATACAAAAATGGGTGGGAAAGCAAATTGTGAGGAGGATACAAAAAATCTGCAAAGGGATATAGACAGACTAAGTGAGTGGGCAAATATTTGGCAGATGGAGTATAATGTGGGAAAATGTGAGGTTATCCACTTTGGCAGAAAAAATAGAAAAGCAAATTATAATTTAAATGGAAAAAAATTGCAAAGTGCTGTAGTACAGAGGGACCTGGGGGTATTTGTGCATGAAACACAAAAAGTTAGTATGCAGATACAGCAAGTGATCAGGAAGGCAAATGGAATGTTGGCCTTTATTACAAGGGGGATAGAGTATAAAAGCAGAGAAGTCCTGCTACAACTGTACAGGGTACTGGTGAGGCCTCACCTGGAGTACTGTGTACAGTTTTGGTCTCAGTATTTAAGGAAGGATATACTTGTATTGGAGGCTGTTCAGAGAAGGTTCACTAGGTTGATTCTGGAGATGAGGGGGTTGACTTATGAAGAGAAGTTGAGTAGGTTGGGTGTCTACTCATTGGAGTTCAGAAGAATGAGAGGTGATCTTATTGAAACATGTAAGTTAATGAGGGGGCTCGACAAGGTGGATGCAGAGAGGATATTTCCATTCATAGGGGAAACTAAAACTAGGGGACATAGTCTCAGAATAAGGGGCCGCCCATTTAAAACTGAGATGAGGGGGAATTTCTTCTCTCAGAGGGTTGTAAATCTGTGATATTCTCTGCCCCAGAGAGCAGTGGAGGCTGGGTCATTGAATATATTTAAAGCCACGATAGACAATTTTTGAGCGATAAGGGAGTAAAGGGTTATGGGGAGTGGGCAGGGAAGTGGAGCTGAGTCTCTGATCAGATCAGCCATGATCTTATTGAATGGCGGAGCAGGCTCGAGGGGCCAAATGCTCTACTCCTGCTCCTATTTCTTATGTTCTTATGTAAGCTTTACTCTGTATCTAACCCCCTGTACCTGCCCTGGGAGTGTTTGATGGGACAGTGTAGAGGGAGCTTTACTCTGTATCTAACCCCCTGTACCTGCCCTGGGAGTGTTTGATGGGACAGTGTAGAGGGAGCTTTACTCTGTATCTAACCCCCTGTACCTGCCCTGGGAGTGTTTGATGGGACAGTGTAGAGGGAGCTTTACTCTGTATCTAACCCCCTGTACCTGCCCTGGGAGTGTTTGATGGGACAGTGTAGAGGGAGCTTTACTCTGTATCTAACACCCTGTACCTGCCCTGGGAGTGTTTGATGGGACAGTGTAGAGGGAGCTTTACTCTGTATCTAACCCCCTGTACCTGTCCTGGGAGTGTTTGATGGGACAGTGTAGAGGGAGGTTTACTCTGTATCTAACCCCCTGTACCTGCCCCGGGAGTGTTTGATGGGACAGTGTAGAAGGAGCTTTACTCTGTATCTAACCCCCGGTACCTGCCCTGGGAGTGTTTGATGGGACAGTGTAGAGGGAGCTTTACTCTGTATCTAACCCCCTGTACCTGCCCTGGGAGTGTTTGATGGGACAGTGTAGAGGGAGCTTTACTCTGTATCTAACCCCCTGTACCTGCCCTGGGAGTGTTTGATGCTGACAGTCTCCCTGAATTGGGACTGTCCTGTTTTCCAGCACTAATGTTGATCAGCAAAACATTCACCAGAAACAAACAAACAGATACTGTGATTTGGACGTGATTGTGTGGGTACGGTACCTGCAGCCGGATTTTGGCCTGGTAGGATTGCTCGATCAACTCCTCTGTTGAGCATTTGTTTAGACGCAGCTCCTCCTTCAGAGCCTGTGGATTCAAGGTGCCGATTTACACTGACTGTCAGCTGCACAAAGTCCCAACAAAGTAGTCCGCTTAGAAAGAGGATCCATAAATCTTAAGAGATTGGACAGCAATATATACAGGGTGTTAACTCTGTACATCATGTGATTTTCACAGGGCTGTCGCAGACAGCAAGAGGGAGGGGAGGGTTAGTGAGAAACCAAAAGCTTGGCCATATAGCTTTGAAGAGACTTCTAAGGTTAGGGTGAGGGGTATGAAGCAGAGGGTTTAAGAGAGGCAGTTCGAATGGGTGAGGCCAAGAGCGTGGAAGATTCTGCTACCCATGGTGAAGGAGGGCGAGAGAGGGAGGAATGGAGAGAGGGAGGAATGGAGAGAGGGAGAGAAGGAGAGAGGGAGGAACGGAGAGGGGGAGGGACGGAGAGGGGGAGGGACGGAGAGGGGGAGGGACGGAGAGGGGGAGGGACGGAGAGGGGGAGGGACGGAGAGGGGGAGGAATGGAGAGGGGGAGGGACGGAGAGGGGGAGGGACGGAGAGGGGGAGGGACGGAGAGGGGGAGGGAGGGAGAGAGGGAGGAATGGAGAGAGGGAGGAATGGAGAGAGGGAGGAATGGAAAGAGGGAGGGACAGGAAGGGGGAGGGACAGGGAGGGGGAGAGACAGGGAGGGGGAGGGACAGAGAGGGGGAGGGACAGAGAGGGGGAGGGACAGAGAGGGGGAGGGACGGAGAGGGGAGGGACGGAGAGGGGGAGGGACGGAGAGGGGGAGGGACGGAGAGGGGGAGGAATGGAGAGAGGGAGGGAGGGAGGGAGGGAGGGAGGGAGAGAGGGAGGGAGGGAGAGAGGGAGGGAGGGAGAGAGGGAGGGAGGGAGAGAGGGAGAGAGAGAGGGAGGGAGGGAGGGAAAGAGAGAGGGATGGAGAGAGATAGGGACGGAGAGGGGGAGGGACGGAGAGGGGGAGAGACGGAGAGGGGGAGGGACGGAGAGGGGGAGGGACGGAGAGGGGGAGGGACGGAGAGGGGGAGGGACGGAGAGGGGGAGGGACGGAGAGGGGGAGGGACGGAGAGAGGGAGGAACGGAGAGAGGGAGAATTGTACAGGAGGCCAACAGGGGAAACGCACTGAGGCTCATGTTAAAAACCTTTCTTAGCCCTTGTGCAGTTCCCCCTGTTAGAATAATAGAAATCTCAGCACAGAAGAGGCCGTTCGGCCCATTGCTTGCACTGGTGCTTCCTTCACATCAGAGATCTCTGCTTTCGTCCCGTCTCCCCATCCTTTCCCCCAACCCTGCAATATTTCTGCTCTGTGACTGGCCCAGCTTCCCGCGCCCTGTGGGAATGGATCCCATATTCCAGGAACCTTTTGTGTCAAATACTTATGGATATTCTCTCTTTATGCTTCCATTATGAATCCTGAGTTTCCTCCCGTTAATGACTCACTGACCAGTCGAAAGAATATTTCACTATTCACCCTCTCAATTTTGAACACTTTATTTGATCTCCCATAATTTCCACAGTTTGGTTAAGTTCTTTCTGGGAATTCCCAGGCACTGAGTTACCGGTGAGATGCAACCAGCGCGTTTACCTTATATCTCTCGTTCTGCAAGTTGCCCAGCGGCAATCCCTGTCCCTCAGCGTGGAAAAACATCACAAGAGCCTACGGAGAGACAGAGGCAACATTCTAGAAACATGGAAGATTGGAAAACCACATTAAACCGTTCACAGAGCAGTTAGCAAGTGGTAACCGAGGATGTGGCCAAACTATCTGCAGAAACTTCATAACTTTAACTTCTTTGAGTTTTCATCAGCTCACTGAGTAAACGTGAGAAATTACAAACAGGCTTTGAGAACACTGGAGGGAATGGACTCACTGGGACTGCAATCGTTCCCTGTGCCACACTCTCTTTAGGCTCCAGCTTGGCTCAGGTGGTAGTACTCTGGGCTCACTTGAGCCTATAGTCTAGGCTGGCACTTCAGTGCAGTACTGAGGGAGTGCCGCACTGTCAGAGGTTCCCTGAATATTAAAGCTAGTTCAGGTGGGTGTTAAAGACCCCAAGGCACTATTGTAAGAAGAGCAGGAGTTCTCCCAGTGTCATGGCCAACATGCCTCCCTCTTCAAACATCACAAAAAGATTGTGGTTACTCAGCACAATTCCTACCCAACAACAGGGAAGTACTTTGAGACATCCTGGGGATGTGACAATGTAGAATGGTTATACTGGCACCAATTATAGAAAGGGAGAGTTTCACTGAGAATCAGAGGCTGCAGGGCCGTGTCAAACAGCTCTCATATTTCTCAGTTACTGCTTTACTTTCTGGGAGGTTGGGTGCAACCAGGCACAAGTTACATATAACCCAGTGAAAGCACCTGCAGGAATGGTGCTTAACTAGCTAAACAAACACTTAACCAGCACAATTGGAATCCTCTGGGCTAAAACAGTGGTGGAAGGTGGAAGCTCTGTCAAAGAGAAGCAAGATTTACAGACAAAGCACCAACATGTAAAGTCAAAATAAAGGTGGGGAGTAAATGCGGCGCGGGGAGAGACTGCGCGCGGGGAGAGACTGCGCGCGGGGAGAGACTGCGCGCGGGGAGAGACTGCGCGCGGGGAGACACTGCGCGCGGGGAGAGACTGCGTGCGGGGAGACACTGCGCGCGGGGAGAGACTGCGCGCGGGGAGAGACTGCGCGCGGGGAGAGACTGCGCGCGGGGAGAGACTGCGCGCGGGGAGACACTGCGCGCGGGGAGAGACTGCGTGCGGGGAGACACTGCGCGCGGGGAGAGACTGCGTGCGGGGACTGCCAATGATTTTGAAACTGTTGTGTCTCCATTGTTGAGCATGAAGCCTCCACTCCTGGATCAGGGAGAGGTGATGTCATGTATTCAACCAGCATTGTAACCCATGTATAAACTGACCGAAGTTGTACACCGTGAGAACACTGACCACTAGGTGGGACACACTCCTAACCTGGACCTTCAGGTATAAAAGGGGAAGCTCCACCCACCTTCATCACTTGAGTGCTAAGGAATAAAGGACAGGTCACAGACTGACCTTCTCTCAAGCATGGGCCTCGTGTACATTTATACTGTATAGTAAGGATGTATCAATGGCGACAAGAAACTGGGATTTAAACCACGCGAGCATGGCCACTAGCAGAACAGACGAGAGGTACTGTGTTAAGGAATGGTTGGGACAGAGATTCAACATTGTTAAAGCAGCACACAGTTCTCCATGCAGACAAGGGCAGTCAGGCATGCCCCAACATGTAGTCGAACCCAGAGGGGGAGTTCGACAGAGACAATGGCAAGCTGAACAGCGATTCACGCCATTGCAAGGGACAATGCAGCCAGTAATGGGGCCATCAACACCTGTTAATGGTGCACTCAAGGACAATAACAGGGGCAGTCAGGGACGATCGACTGGCAAGGGACCTTTTGTTTCCAACAACAGCTCATGCTGGAAGCGTGGAGGCACACACTCAGCCGGAGTTTGCAGAGATGAGCAAAATACCTGCAGAAATTGCAGAAATGGACAATGGGAGAAATCGCTGGAAGCTGAAGTTCAGCGAGTTCATGTGGAGCACGTATACAGTTCATACACCAGGACGCCACCGATAATGATGAAAGTGCTCCTCAATGGTATCCCAGTATCAATGGAGCTAGACCCGGGTGCCAGCCAGTCCCTGATGGGTATCAAACAGTTCGAAAAGTTGTGGGCATCCAAGGCCAGGAGGCCAAAATTATCACCGATTGACGCACAGCTACGGACTTACACAAAGCAGATCATTCCGGTGCTAGGCAGCGCCACAGTAGTCGTGACCCACAAAGATTAGGAGAACAGGTTGCCACTCTGGATTGTCCCAGGGGACGGTCCTGCACTACTGGGGAGGAGTTGGCTTGCTGTCATGAACTGGAAATGGGGCGATGTCAATGCAATTTCCTCTGTGGAGTGAGTATCATGCTCACAGGTCCTGGACAAATTTGACTCATTATTTCAACCCGGCATTGGCACTTTCATGGGGGCCAAAGTAGTGATTCACATAAACCCGGACGCCAGACCAGTACACCACAAGGCCAGAGCGGTGCCGTACGTGATGCGGGAAAAGATAGAAGGCGAATTGGACCGCCTGTTGAGGGAAGGCATCATCTCGCCAGTCGAATTCAGTGACTGGGCGAGCCCGATTGTGCCGGTGTTCAAGGCGGATGGGTCGGTCAGGATATGTGGTGATTACAAGGCCACCATCAATCGGGTGTCACTCCAAGACCAGTACCCGCTACCGAGAGCGGAGGACCTCTTTGCGACGCTATCCGGTGGCAAACTGTTTTCAAAATTGGACCTGACCTCAGCTTACATGACCCAGGAGCTGGCGAGTGAATCGAAGAAGCTGACCACCATCACGACACACAAGGGGTTGTTTGAGTACAACAGATGTCCGTTCGGGATTCGCTCGGCCGCCGTGATCTTCCAACAAAATATGGAAAACCTCCTCAAGTCGATTCCAGGGACGGTGGTTTTTCAGGACGACATCCTCATCACGGGTTACGATACTGAAGAACACCTCCACAACCTGGAGGAGGTGCTACGCAGACTGGACCGGGTAGGTCTGCGACTGAAAAAGGCGAAGTGCGTCTTCCTAGCTCCAGAGGTAGAATTCCTGGGGATGAGGGTAGCAGCAGACGGGATCAGCCCTACTGCGTCCAAGACGGAAGTGATCCAGAGAGCACCCAGACCCCGTAACACGACGGAGCTGCGTTTGTTCCTGGGGCTCCTGAACTATTTTGGTAACTTTCTTCCCAAATTAAGCACGCTGCTAGAGCCGCTACACGTGCTCCTACGCAAAGGTCGCGAATGGGTCTGGGGGGACAGCCAGGAAAGGGCTTTTAATAGAGCACGCAATTTGTTATGTTCCAACAATTTGTTAACGCTATACGACCCATGTAAGAAACTTGTGTTAACGTGCGATGCGTCGTCCTATGGTGTCGGGTGTGTGTTGCAACATGTCAATGTCAAGGGTCAGTTACAGCCGGTAGCTTATGCCTCCAGGAGTCTGTCCCAGGCAGAAAGGGGCTACAGGATGGTTGAAAAGGAGGTGCTCGCATGAGTATATGCGGTAAAGAAAATGCGCCAGTACCTGTTTGGCAGGAAATTTGAGCTGGAGACAGATCACAAACCCCTAGCGTCCCTTTTGGCCGACAACAAGGCCAGAAATGCAAACGCATCGGCCCGCATACAGAGGTGGGCACTCACGTTAGCCGCCGATGACTACACAATTCGGCACAGACCGGGCACCGAAAACTGCGCCGATGCACTCAGCAGGCTTCCACTAGCCACCACTGAGGGGGCTACCGAGCATGGTGCTGAGATGGTCATGGCTGTTGAAGCTTTCGGAAGCGAAGGCTCACCCGTGACAGCCCGTCAGATTAAAGTCTGGACAAATAGAGACCCGCTATTGTCTCTAGTCAAGAAATGTGTCCTGAATGGGGACTGGGCAGCCACGTACAGAAATTTAAACCATTTCACAGGCGCAAGGATGAACTCTCGATTCAGGCCGATTGCCTACTGTGGGGAAACCGCGTAGTCATGCCCCAGATGGGCAGAGAGGTGTTGATCAGAGAACTCCACAATGAGCAGCCAGGCATTGTCACGATGAAGGCAATTGCCAGGTCACACGTTTGGTGGCCAGGGATAGACGCAGATCTGGAATTTTGTGTTCACAGGTGCAACACGTGTGCCCAGCTGGGCCATGCACCCAGGGAAGCCCCCCATAGCCCCTGACCATGGCCTGCCAAGCCTTGGTCACGCATCCATGTGGACTACGCAGGTCCTTTCATGGGAAAAATTTTTTTGGTTGTAGTAGACGCCTACTCCAAATGGATCGAGTGAGTCATTTTAAATTCAAGCACATCCTCTACCACGGTAGAAAGTCTACGGGCAATGTTCGCCGCCCATGGTCTACCGGACATCTTGGTCAGCAACAATGGCCCGTGCTTCACAAGCACTGAATTCCAGGACTTCATGGCAGGCAATGGAATTAACCATGTCAGAACGGCACCGTTCAAGCCGGCCTCAAACGGCCAGGCAGAACGAGCAGTGCAGATAATCAAACAGGGGATGCTCAGATTCCAAGGGGGTTCCCTACAAAGCCGCTTATCACGCCTCCTGTTGGCCTGTAGATCCCGACCACACTCGCTCACAGGGGTTCCACCCGCAGAGCTACTAATGAAAAGGACGCTCAAAACCAGTTTATCCCTTATACACCCCACCATGAAAGAAATTGTTGAGAGCAGGCGCCAGTCACAATATGACTACCATGACAGGAATGTGAGGGCGCGATGTATTGATGTAAATGATCCTGTTTTTGTCCTCAACTACGCTGCAGGGCCCAAATGGCTCGCAGGCACTGTGGTTGCCAAAGAGGGAAATAGGATTCTGGTAGTTAAACTTACCAATGGACAAATCTGCCGCAAACATGTGGATCAAACAAAAAGGAGGTTCAGCAACCCCATAGAAGAAGCAGAGGAAGAACACGATACAGAGTTCACTCCACCACAGGTGACCGAACACCGGAACCAAAGGGAGGAGAGCCCAGTCACTGTGGGCAGTCCGGACAGGCCTGAGGCACCGCAAACAGCAGACACTCAGGCCAGCGCCCAACAACCGGAGCCCCAACTCAGGCGCTCTACAAGGGAACGTAAACCACCAGAGAGACTCATCCTGGATCCCAATAAGACTTTGGGGGGGGAGGTGATGTCATGTATTCAACCAGCATTGTAACCCATGTATAAACTGACCTAAGTTGTACACCGTGAGAACACTGACCACTAGGTGGGAGACACTCCTAACCTGGACCTTCAGGTATAAAAGGGGAAGTTCTACCCACCTTCATCACTTGAGTGCTATGGAATAAAGGACAGGTCACAGACTGACCTTCTCTCAAGCATGGGCCTGGTGTGTGTTTATACTGTGTAGTAAGGACCTATCAGATGTGACGGGATAAAATCAGGTGACGTGTGGGAATTGTGGGCCAGTGTCGAGTGGGACGGCTGCTGCTTGGTGACTGGGCCTGTGCCCCTTTGCTCTAACCTCCAGACTGAAGTGAAATCGCTGGTAGAATTCATCCGACACCCCAATGTTTGTAGCCAACGCCTCAACAAACAAATCCAACAGCAGTTTCCACAGAGCACTCAATATCCTGGGGAAAGACAGAAAAATCATCGGTAGAGAAGCCAGGAGAGATTGGGACACATGACAGAACTTTAACTCTTACTTCAGCAGTTCTCTTCCTTTCAAGAAACTCACTTTCTGTAACTGTCAGTAACCAGCTACACCACCGGTTAGATACAAATTCCCTCTACACTGTCCCATCAAACACTCCCAGGGCAGGTACAGGGGGTTAGATACAGAGTAAAGCTCCCTCTACACTGTCCCATCAAACACTCCCAGGGCAGGTACAGGGGGTTAGATACAGAGTAAAGCTCCCTCTACACTGTCCCATCAAACACTCCCAGGGCAGGTACAGGGGGTTAGATACAGAGTAAAGCTCCCTCTACTCTGTCCCATCAAACACTCCCAGGGCAGGTACAGCACAGGGTTAGATACAGAGTAAAGCTCCCTCTATACTGTCCCATCAAACACTCCCAGGGCAGGTACAGCATGGGGTTAGATACAGAGTAAAGCTCCCTTTACACTGTCCCATCAAACACTCCCAGGGCAGGTACAGGTGGTTAGATACAGAGTAAAGCTCCATCTACACTGTCCCATCAAACACTCCCAGGGCAGGTACAGTACGGGTTAGATACAGAGTAAAGCTCCCTCTACACTGTCCCATCAAACACTCCCAGGGCAGGTACAGGGGGTGAGATACAGAGTAAAGCTCCCTCTACACTGTCCCATCAAACACTCCCGGGGCAGGTACAGGGGGTTAGATACAGAGTAAAGCTCCCTCTACACTGTCCCATCAAACACTCCCAGGGCAGGTACAGGGGGTTAGATACAGAGTAAAGCTCCCTCAGAGGTAATACAGAGAGGAGACTTTCAGCCCATCACACCAGGTTGGATTTGAGCTCAGGGCTCAGGAGAGACACAGTGTGATGTTGATCTCTTTCAGTTGCTACACTGCAACTCCCTGTAGATCAGGCCGACTTCAGGCCTGTCCGTAACCTTGTGTACCTGAGGCCACTGTCCTCAACTGCACTTGACCCAGCTTTCTTTTACCAAGTTGGATTTCGGTGAACTTTGACTTGTCCCTACTTACCTATTGAGATTCTCCCTGACCAGCCATTCGCTCAGGATCATTAGATTGTCATCCAGGAACTTCATGAGAGGAGCCACAGCCTGGAAACAACATCAAAACAGTTGTGAACTGAACAGACAGGATTCATAGAAACAGAGAAATAAGGTGCAGGAGTAGGCCATTCGGCCCTTCGAGCCTGCACCACCATTCAATAAGATCATGGCTGATCATTCACCTCAGTACCCCTTTCCTGCTTTCTCTCCATACCCCTTGATCCCTTTAGCCGTAAGGGCCATATCTAACTCCCTCTTGAATATATCCACTGAACTGGCCTCAACAACTCTCTGCAGCAGGGAATTCCACAGGTTAACAACTCTCTGAGTGAAGAAGTTTCTCCTCATCTCAGTCCTAAATGGCCTACCCCTTATCCGAAGACTATGTCCCCTGGTTCTGGACTTCCCCAACATTGGGAACATTCTACCCGCATCTAACCTGTCCAGTCCCATCAGAATTTTATATGTTTCTATGAGATCCCCTCTCATCCTTCTAAACTCCAATATATAAAGGTCCAGTTGATCCAGCCTCTCCTCATATGTCAGTCCAGCCATCCCGGGAATCAGTCTGGTGAACCTTCGCTGCACTCCTTCAATAGCAAGAACGTCCTTCCTCAGATTAGGAGACCAAAACTGAAAATAATATTCCATGTGAGGCCTCACCAAGGCCCTGTACAACAGCAGTAAGACCTCCCTGCTCCTATACTCAAATCCCCTAGCTATGAAGGCCAACATACCATTTGCCTTCTTCACCGCCTGCTGTACCTGCATGCCCACTTTCAATGACTGATGTACCATGACACCCAGGTCTCGTTGCACCTCCCCTTTTCCTAATCTGCCGCCATTCAGATAATATTCTGTCTTCGTGTTTTTGCCCCCAAAGTGGATAACCTCACATTTATCCACATTATACTGCATCTGCCATGCATTTGCCCACTCACCTAACCTGTCCAAGTCACCCTGCAGCCTCTTAGCGTCCTCCTCACAGCTCACACCGCCACCCAGCTTAGTGTCATCTGCAAACTTGGAGATATTACACTCAATTCCTTCATCTAAATCATTAATGTATATTGTAAATAGCTGGGGTCCCAGCACTGAGCCCTGCGGCACTCCACTGGTCACTGCCTGCCATTCTGAAAAGGACCCGTTTATCCCGACTCTGCTTCCTGTCTGCCAACCAATTCTCTATCCACGTCAGTATATTACCCCCAATCCCATGTGCTTTGATTTTGCACACCAATCTCTTGTGTGGGACCTTGTCAAAAGCCTTTTGAAAGTCCAAATACACCACATCTACTGGTTCTCCCTTGTCTACTCTATTAGTTACATCCTCAAAAAATTCCAGAAGATTTGTCAAGCATGATTTCCCTTTCATAAATCCATGCTGACTTGGACCGATCCTGTCACTGCTTTCCAAATGGGCTGCTATTTCATCCTTAATAATTGATTCCAACATTTTCCCCACTACTGATGTCAGACTAACTGGTCTATAATGACCTGCTTTTTCTCTCCCTCCCTTTTTAAAAAGTGGTGTTACATTAGCTACCCTCCAGTCCATAGGAACTGATCCAGAGTCGATAGATCCTTAAGTACTCTGGGATGCAGACTATCAGGCCCCAGGGATTTATCGGCCTTCAATCCCATCAATTTCCCTAACACAATTTCTCAACTAATAAGGATATCCTTCAGTTCCTCCTTCTCACTAGACCCTTGGTCCCCTAGTACTTCCGGAAGGTTATTTGTGTCTTCCTTCACATATCTATAGAAGCTTTTGCAGTCAGTTTTTATGTTCCCGGCAAGCTTCTTCTCGAACTCTATTTTCCCCCTCCTAATTAAACCCTTTGTTCTCCTCTGCTGAATTCTAAATTTCTCCCAGTCCCCAGGTTTGTTCCTTTTTCTGACCAATTTATATGCCTCTTCCTTGGATTTAACACTATCCTTAATTTCCCTTGTTAGCCACAGTTGAGCCACCTTCCCCATTTTATTTTCACTCCAGACAGGGATGTACAATTGTTGAAGTTCATCCATGTGATCTTTAAATGTTTGCCATTGCCTATCCACCGTCAACCCTTTAAGTATCATTTGCCAGTCTATTCTATTCGATTCACGCCTCCAACCATTGAAGTTACCTTTCCTTAAGTTCAGGATCCTAGTTTCTGAATTAACTGATTAGCAATCTTAATAAAGAATTCTACCATATTACGGTCACTCTTCTCCAAGGGGCCTCGCACAACAGGATTGCTAATTAGTCCTCTCCCATTACACATCACCCAGTCTAGGATGACCAGTTCCCTAGTTGGTTGCTCAACATATTGGTCTAGAAAACCATCCCTAATACACTCCAGGAAATCCTCCTCCACATTATTGCCAGCAGTTTGGTTAGCCCAATCAATATGTAGATTAAAGTCGCCCATGATAACTGCTGTACCTTTATTGCACACATCCCTAATTTCTTGTTTGATACTGTCCCTAACCTCACTACTACTGTTTGGTGGTCTGTACACAACTGCCATTTGGTATTCGTATTCCGATTCACACAGACAAGAAATATATCTTAGGAAGTTAAACTGCGTGTCAGTCTCCCATGGAATGCGGGCTGATTCTAGAACAGGGTGCGATGGCACCAAATGGCATCACACGTCTAGATCAAGTGGCCATTCTTCATGTGTGATCCTAACTGTGTGTAACACCGAGCTATTCGAGAGTGAGGGCATCACAAACAAGCCCAATGGACCAGGTTCCTTGTATCTCCAGCAGATACGAGGAACCTGGTCCAGTCTGCACTCCAGACCCAGAGAAATTGAGAGCCCTTCCCCCTCTAGCTCACTCCGCACAGGCCAGTGATCAAACCCAGACCTTCCTGATTAGCCAGACTCAGCGCACACTGGGTAAATTCTTTGAGGTCTTGATGCCGAGTTATCCACCTCAGCACCATTGGTTACTGTGTAAAGGGTAGCACTGCAGTGAGTGGTTGTGTGAGCAGGGAGCTATAGGAGGGCCACAGCACTGGACCCCCTCCCAGGTGTTCCTTTATGTAAATGTCTCCAACAGACGTACATCATCGGGCTGGATGGAGTCTGGTGACAGGCTGATGTGCTGAATGTACTTTCGCAAGTCAGTGACCATCTGTAACAAAACAAACAGAAAATGCTTTAGTATTGGACAGTGGAGGGATGCGGGATAGTTACATTTCCCACCCTGTCCCCTGAAGGTGCTGACCGATCAGTGCCGGACCAAACCGATCCCCGCCGGACCAAACCGATCCCCGCCGGACCAAACCGATCAGTGCCGGACCAACCACCAAACCGATCAGTGCCGGACCAAACCCATCCCCGCCGGACCAAACCCATCCCCGCCGGACCAAACCGATCCCCGCCGGACCAAACCGATCAGTGCCGGACCAACCACCAAACCGATCAGTGCCGGACCAAACCCATCCCCGCCGGACCAAACCCATCCCCGCCGGACCAAACCGATCAGTGCCGGACCAAACCCATCAGTGCCGGACCAAACCGATCAGTGCCGGACCAAACCCATCCCCGCCGGACCAAACCCATCCCCGCCGGACCAAACCGATCAGTGCCGGACCAAACCCATCCCCGCCGGACCAAACCCATCCCCGCCGGACCAAACCGATCAGTGCCGGACCAAACCCATCAGTGCCGGACCAAACCGATCAGTGCCGGACCAAACCCATCCCCGCCGGACCAAACCGATCCCCGCCAGACCAAACCCATCCCCGCCGGACCAAACCGATCCCCGCCGGACCAAACCGATCCCCGCCAGACCAAACCCATCCCCGCCGGACCCATCCCCGCCGGACCAAACCGATCAGTGCCGGCGATCAGTGCCGGACCAAACCCATCCCCGCCAGACCAAACCCATCCCCGCCGGACCAAACCCATCCCCGCCGGACCAAACCCATCCCCGCCGGCCATCCCCGCCGGACCAAACCCATCCCCGCCGGACCAAACCCACTTCAGCACGCCGATCTTGCCAGAGCTCGTGTTCCCGTTGCCATGCGCGAACCCATTAGCTGGTTACCTTCTCCACGAGCTGGTTGATCATGTAGTTAGACTGCCGCTGCATGCCTGCATCGATGCTTTGTAGCTGGGTGCCCAATGCTCTCTGCACTTGTTGTTTCCCTTCCAGCCCACACAGCTGTTCCATGGAGGTCTCCACTCCCTGCCAGTCTAACTCCTTTGGCAAATTCTGGGTGTACTTGTGCACGTGCTCAATGTTATTGAGAGCGATGCACAGCTAAGGAGGGAGAAGGAAAGCAGGAATGACAGGGAAGGAGAAACAGCAGGAAATCTTGTAGATCAGAATTGACAGAATGAGCAAAGGTCACAAGTCTTCTCACAGATCAGGGACTCTCCCATTCGTGCCATCTCCTGAGGGAGGTGAGGAACCTCGATGAAGACTGGCAGGAACCGAGCCTGCAGTGAAGTTTCCTTAGTGTTCAAGGTAATGGAGTGAAACTGCAGAATATCAGTCCAACATCACGGCCTAGAGCAGTGAACCCTGACCAGTCAGTCACATTGCCAAGGTCCCAGTGTGGGGAGAACTGCAGTGTTCCATCCAGAGTTTCAGTAACTCTATCCCTTCTTACAACCTTCAATCCTGTTCCCAAACAGTTGTTTCTCCAGCTCCTTCTGTGGAGGTCACTGTGGAATGGGGCATTTTCTGTTCAAAGTGCTACTGACACAATACGGGCTGAACTTTAACACCCAAAAACAGGTGGGTTGGGGTCGGGTTAGATGTTAAAATTTCAAAAATCTGAAACTCACCTACTTTCAGGCTTCCTATCCGAAACTCTGCCCCCAAGCCTACGTAACCCACCCCTGTTAATATCCATCCCAAATTTTTAGAATAAAATAACACGAGAACTTTCTTTGGGCTAGAATTTGCAGTCTTTCACTGCCCGCTTTCTCAGCGGTATTGGCTGTTTTGGGCGAGAATCGGGTCGGTGAAAAATGTCCTACCTGAGGCAGGCCGGCGGTTTGAAAGTACCGCTGGGGAGTGAACCACCAGAGTCCACAGATCGCCCTGACACCATCTACAGCTGAGCGGGGACCCGTAGATAAGTATAAAAAAAATGTAAAAAGCCACCCTCAAGGATCAGCGGCGTGGGGCTGGAGGTAAGTAGGTCGGCAAGAAAAAGGCAAGTGATTGGTTTATTACTATTTATTTTCAAAATCTGTTGGGGTGATTTAATTTTAAAGTGTCTTGGGAATGTTTTTTGGATTTTTTAAATTAGGTTTTTTGAAAATTAATTTTTTTTTTTGGTGTTAGGCCAACCTGCAGCCTCGGGGTAAATTTTTATAGATTTTTTAATTTTTCGCCCATTTTCTTTAATCTAGCCTAAATTGCACTTTTCTGCCCAGATTTGGGGGGGGGCAAGACCCATATGTTTCGCTGGGCGGATTTTTTTTCCTCGGGAAGTTTTCCCCGGTGATAATCTTCCCAGCCTTCGTGGTTTTTTGGGTGGTAATCGAGCGCTGGCGGACTTTGGGGAAATTCTAGCCCAATTTGACTTCTTTTGCCAACATGGCAGTGTTATGACACAGATTCCCTCCCACTGGGCTGCCCCAGTGATGTCCCTGACAACCTGTGTAACCTGCACTGGATCGATAGGGAACAGAGAACTGCAATATCTACCTGGCTGAGTGGATTGAGAGCTACCCGGAGCCCGGGAAACACACTATATGCAGTTACGCTGCATCATCAGTGCAATACCACAAATTAAGTGTATCAAGGGGTTAAGTCATGGCAGGAGAGCTCGGACACGTGTTATGCTCCTCCTGCACTATGTGGGAAGTCAGTGATGTTTCCAGTGTCCTTAACGACGACGTGTGCAGGAAGTGTGTCCGGCTGCAGCTCCTGACAGACCGCATTGCGGCGCTGGAGCTGTGGGTGGATTCACTCTGGAGCATCCATGATGCTGAGAATGACGTGAGTATCACGTTTAGTGAGTTGGTCTTACCGCAGGAAAAGGGTAGACAGCCAGATAGGGAATGGATGATCAACAGAAAGAGCAGTGGAAGGAAGGTAGTGCAGGGGTCCCCTGCGGTCATCCCCCTGCAAAACAGATACACCGCTTTGGGTACTGTTGAGGGGGATGACTCATCAGGGGAGGGCAGCAGCAGCCAAGTTCATGGCACCGTGTCTGGCTCTGTTGCACAGGAGGGCAGGAAAAAGAGTGGGAGAGCGACAGTGATAGGGGATTCAATTGTAAGGGGAATAGATAGACATTTCTGCGGCCGCAACCGAGATTCCAGGATGGTATGTTGCCTCCCTGGTGCAAGGGTCAAGGATGTCTCGGAGCGGGTGCAGAGCATTCTGAAAAGGGAGGGTGAACAGTCAGTTGTCGTGGTGCATATAGGTACCAACGATATAGGTTAAAAAAAGGGATGAGGTCCTACAAGACGAATTTAGGGAGCTAGGAGCTAAATTAAAAAGTAAGACCTCAAAAGTAGTAATCTCAGGATTGCTACCAGTGCCACGTGCTAGTCAGAGTAGGAATCGCAGGATAGCTCAGATTAATACGTGGCTTGAGGAGTGGTGCAGCAGAGAGGGATTCAAATTCCTGGGACATTAGAACCGGTTCTGGGGGAGGTGGGACCAGTACAAACCGGACGGTCTGCACCTGGGCAGGACCGGAACCAATGTCCTAGGGGGAGTTTGCTAGTGCTGTTGGGGAGGAGTTAAACTAATATGGCAGGGGGATGGGAACCTATGCAGGGAGACAGAGGGAAATAGAATGGGGACAGAAGCAAAAGATAGAAGAAAAGTAAAAGTGGAGGGCAGAGAAACCTAAGGCAAAAAGCAAAAAGGGCCACATTGCAGCAAAACTCTAAAGGGGCAAAGTGTGTTAGAAAGACAAGCCTGAAGGCTCTGTGCCTCAATGCGAGGAGTATTCGGAATAAGATGGACGAATTAACTGCACAGATAGCAGTTAACGGGTATGATGTAATTAGCATCACGGAGACATGGCTCCAGGGTGACCAAGGCTGGGAACTCAACATCCAGGGGTATTCAACATTTAGGAAGGATAGACAGAAAGGAAAAGGAGGTTGGGATGGCATTGCTGGTTAAGGAGGAAATTAATGTAATAGTAAGAAAGGACATTAGCTTGGATGATGTGGAATCGGTATGGGTGGAGCTACGGAATACCAAGGGGCAGAAAACGCTAGTGGGAGTTGTGTACAGACCATCACAGTAGTAGTAAGGTTGGGGACAGCATCAAACAAGAAATTAGGGATACGTGCAATAAAGGTACAGCAGTTATCATGGGTGACTTTAATCTACATATTGATTGGGCTAACCAAACTGGTAGCAATGTGGTGGAGGAGGATTTCCTGGAATGTATTAGGGATGGTTTTCTAGACCAATATGTCAAGGAACCAACCAGGGAGCTGGCCATCCTAGACTGGGTGATGTGTAATGAGAGAGGACTAATTAGCAATCTTGTTGTGCGAGACCCCTTGGGGAAGAGTGACCATAATACAGTAGAATTCTTCATTAAGATGGAGAGTGACACAGTTAATTCAGAAACTAGGGTCCTGAACTTAAGGAAAGGTAACTTCGATGGTTTGAGGCGTGAATTGGCTAGAATAGACTGGCAAATGATACTTAAAGGGTTGACGGTGGATAGGCAATGGCAAACATTTAAAGATCACATGGATGAACTTCAACAATTGTACATCCCTGTCTGGAGTAAAAATAAAATGGGGAAAGTGACTCAACTGTGGCTAACAAGGGAAATTAAGGATAGTGTTAAATCCAAGGAAGAGACATATAAATTGGCCAGAAAAAGCAGCAGATCTGAGGACTGGGAGAAATTTAGAATTCAGCAGAGGAGGACAAAGGGTTTAATTAAGAGAATTAAGGGAAAATAGAGTTCGAGAAGAAGCTTGCCGGGAACATAAAAACTGACTGCAAAAGCTTCTATAGATATGTGAAGAGAAAAAGATTAGTGAAGACAAACATAGGTCCCTTGCAGTTGGATTCAGGTGAATTTATAATGGGGAACAAAGAAATGGCAGACCAATTGAACAAATACTTTGGTTCTGTCTTCACAAAGGAAGACACAAATAACCTTCCGGAAATACTAGGGGACTGAGGGTCTAGTGAGAAGGAGGAACTGAAGGATATCCTTATTAGGCGGGAAATTGTGTTAGGGAAATTGATGGGATTTAAGGCCGATAAATCCCCGGGGCCTGATAGTCTGCATCCCAGAGTACTTAAGGAAGTGGCCCTAGAAATAGTGGATGCATTGGTGATCATTTTCCAACAGTCTATCGACTCTGGATCAGTTCCTATGGACTGGAGGGTAGCTAATGTAACACCACTTTTTAAAAAGGGAGGGAGAGAGAACGCGGGTAATTATAGAACGGTTAGCCTGACATCAGTAGTGGGGAAAACGTTGGAATCAATTATTAAGGATGAAATAGCAGCGCATTTGGAAAGCAGTGACAGGATCGGTCCAAGTCAGCATGGATTTATGAAGGGGAAATCATGCTTGACAAATCTTCTGGAATTTTTTGAGGATGTAACTAGTAGAGTGGACAAGGGAGAACCAGTGGATGTGGTGTATTTGGACTTTCAAAAGGCTTTTGACAAGGTCCCACACAAGAGATTGGTGTGCAAAATCAAAGCACATGGTATTGGGGGTAATGTATTGACGTGGATAGAGAACTGGTTGGCAGACAGGAAGCAGAGAGTCGAGATAAACGGGTCCTTTTCAGAATGGCAGGCAGTGACTAGTGGAGTGCCGCAGGGCTCAGTGCTGGGACCCCAGCTATTTACAATATATATCAATGATTTGGATGAAGGAATTGAGTGTAATATCTCCAAGTTTGCAGATGACACTAAGCTGGGTGGCGGTGTGAGCTGTGAGGATGCTAAGAGGCTGCAGGGTGACTTGGACAGATTAGGTGAGTGGGCAAATGCATGGCAGATGCAGTATAATGTGGATAAATGTGAGGTTATCCACTTTGGGGGCAAAAACGCGAAGACAGAATATTATCTGAATGGTGGCAGATTAGGAAAAGGGGAGATGCAATGAGACCTGGGTGTCATGGTACATCAGTCATTGAAAGTTGGCATGCAGGTACAGCAGGCGGTAAAGAAGGCAAATGGTATGTTGGCTTCATAACTAGTGGATTTGAGTATCGGAGCAGGGAGGTCTTACTGCAGTTGTACAGGGCCTTGGTGAGGCCTCAACAGGAATATTTTGTTCAGTTTTGGTCTCCTAATCTGAGGAAGGACGTTCTTGCTATTGAGGGAGTGCAGCGAAGGTTCACCAGACTGATTCCCGGGATGGCTGGACTGACATATGAGGAGGGACTGGATCAACTGGGCCTTTATACATTGGAGTTTAGAAGGATGAGAGGGGATCTCACAGAAACATACAAGATTCTGATGGGACTGGACAGGTTAGATGCGGGTAGATTGTTCCCGATGTTGGAAAAGTCCAGCACCAGGGGACACAGTCTTAGGATAAGGGGTAAGCCATTTAGGACTGAAATGAGGAGAAACTTCTTCACTCAGAGAGTTGTTAACTTGTGGAATTCCCTGCCGCAGAGAGTTGTTGATGCCAGTTCAGTGGATATATTCAAGAGGGAGTTAGATATGGCCCTTACGGCTAAGGGGATCAAGGGGTATAGAGAGAAAGCAGGAAAGGGGTACTGAACGAATGATCAGCCATGATCTTATCGAATGGTGGTGCAGGCTCAAAGGGCCGAATGGCTTACTCCTGCATCTATTTTCTATGTTTCTATGTAATGGGAGAGAATGGGAAGGGGTTTGGTCCATTGGGATTGTGTACAGGGAGTGAATGGGAAGGGGGTTGGATCCATTGGGATTCTGTACAGGGAGTGAATGGGAAGGGGTTTGGTCCATTGGGATTGTGTACAGTGGGAGTGACTGGGAAGGGGTTCAGTTCATTGGGATTCTATCTGGACTCAATGGCTATATGATACCTGAAATGTAGTGTCTCCTGCTCACAAGGATTCCTCAGCGCTCACCTGTTGTGTAATTTTCAGCTGATCATCTGCTTTCTCTCTCACCATTTCTGAGTACATCACGGCGGCATTACAAATATCCTGGAAGAAACCATGCAAATATCGGTCCTGGAAATAGAGGCTTCAGGGTGGATACTGCTGTACAATTACTGCCCCGGTGCCAAGTCTGTATAACATACACACTCTGCACACAGGAATACAACTTCAATCAGTGGACAAGTTGAGCATCAACAACTTGAATATATTTAACACAGAAAACATGCCAGGCACTTTAGGTAGGAGGAGAAAGTAACTGAACTGAGACAGGGCCCCTGCTGCAGCAATTGTTCTCTGGCCAAGGGTAGCTGGAGAGGGCAGCACTAAAGGGCCATATGAAATGGACATAGAACAAGCACTCACTCTGGATCTGCTGAGATGGAAAGTAATAGGGACACGCACCATCCCTTCGGTCTGGCAGAGTTCAGGTGATGCATTCCGGCAACCATTTAGATCTCGTTCTGTAACCAGTAGCTCAGAGTAGTGGAACTTGACATATGGAATGGATTGCTTATAGAGGACCCCATAGTACAAGCTGAAGGATCAAACCTTCCTTGCAAACAGTGGACAACCATCGCCCGCCTCAGAACCGGACACGGTCGATGCTGCCATCTTCTCCATTGGTGGAAGATTAAAGCCTCCCCATCGTGTGACTGTGGAGCTCCTAATCAGACCCTGGAGCACATCATCGAGCACTGCCCTCAGAGGGAATTCACAGGCAACCTACAGGAAATCCACACTGTTACACCAGGAGCTTTGGTCTGGATATCTGACTTGGATATTGACATTTGATTTGCCTTGCTGCTACCGTACGGAAGAAGTGGAACAATAGTCCTGTAGCCTGGCCTCCGACTTTCACTCACTCCCAGCCCACTCCACTCCTCACCCTCTCCCCCTCACTCCCGCTGGCCGATGTATCACCAGTAGAACACGAGAGGGAGAATGCACCAGATCCTAACATGACCAATGTGCTATGTTGCTCTGGCTCCCTCGATAAACAGTGGCTCTGCAGAAACCTGCGGCAATTGTGCGGATACTCACGTCGGTGATTTTCGTTACGAAGACAAAGGCTCCCATTGGGTCAGGCCAGGCCAGCTGCAGCCAGAAGTTCTTGATCTGAGTGAAACAGGTCACTACATCGACAGCCGAACTGCTGTGCTTGGACAACGTGTCAATGGGATCGAGCTGGGAAACAACCGACAAACATTCACTGCCATCGTCAATAAACAGAGTAACACGCAGTATGAAATTCAGTCAGAGATACCACAGAATGGTACAAGAACATGGTGAGAAAAGGCCATTCAGCTTCCCACACCCCATGTACAATTCCCCTATCATCGACTCTACCCACCAACTGAATCCCCTCCCACACCTCATGTACACTCTCCCCCCACATCCCATGTACACTCTCCCCCCACATCCCATGTACACTCTCCCCTATCATCGACTCTACCCACCCATTTAGTATAAAAGTTTATCTTGCGTTAACCTTGCCCCTCATCGTATAGGACACCGAACCTCTGAGCACAATTACTGGCCACAGCTGAATAGGCAAATCAGGGGCATCGAGCCTGCAACTTGTCAACATGTCCAACTAGCAGTAGAGGCTGTCAGCTGATCCCATACACCTACTTGGGCCATTTACCTGATCCACCAGCACTGCCCTCGTAATACGTTCACAGGACTTCTCGTAAACCATGTGTAACCATTTGTTAATGGACATCTGGAACCAATCGTGGAAACTCGCGAGTGCCAGAGACTTCGAGTCCCTGTGGGGGGTGGGAAAAAAGCAGATTGAGAGTCTTGGCTGGATTCAGTGTTAGACCACTCCCTGCTCGGTGGGATCCAATGTGGATCCCCTGCTCAGTTTCACTTGAGGGGAAACAGAGCCTTGGTTGAATGTCTCCTCTGACAGTGCAGCGCTCCCTCAGTACTGCACTGGAGCATCAGCCTGAGGTGGAGCTTGAACCTCCACCCACAGGAGGAGGTAACCAGGAGGGTCGATGAGGGCAGTGTGTATGATGTAGTGTATATGGATTTTAGTAAAGTTTTTGTTAAGGTCCCACATGGCAGACTGGTCACAAAAGTAAAAGCCCATGGGATCCAAGGCAAAGTGGCAAGTTGGATCCAAAATTGGCTCAGAGGCAGAAAGTAAAGGGTAATGGTTGATGGGTGTTTTTGTGACTGGAAGGCTGTGTTCCGCATGGCTCAGTGCTGGGTCCTTTGCTTTTTATGGTATATATCAATGACTTGGACTTGAATGTTGGGGGTATGATTAAGAAGTTTGCAGATGACACTAAAATAGACTGTGTGGTTGATGATGAAGAAGAAAGCTGCAGACTGCAGGAAGATATCAATGTACTGGGCAGGTGGGCAGAACAGTGGCAAATGAAATTCAATCCGGAGAAGTGTGAGGTAATGCATTTCGGGAGGGCTACCAAGGCAAGGGAATACACATTAAATGATAGGACACTGAAAAGTGTAGAGGGACAAAGGGACCTTGGAGTGCAGGTCCACAGATCTAACAGTAACAGGCCAGGGAGATAAGGTGGTTAAGGCAGCATATGGAATACTTGCCTTTATTAGCCGAGGCATGGAATACAAGAGCAGGGAGGTTATGCTTGAACTGTATAAAACACTAGTTAGGCCACAGCTGGAGTACTGCGTGCAGTTCTGGTCACCACATTACAGGAAAGATGTGATTGCACTGGAAAGGGTGCAGGGGGGATTTACAAAAATGTTGTCTGGACTGGAGAATTTAGGCTATGAGGAAAGATTGGAGATGCTGGGTCTGTTTTCTTTGGAGCAGTGGAGGCTGAGGGGAGACCTGATTGAGGTGTATAAAATTATAGAGTGGATAGGAAGGACCTGTTTCCCTTGGCAGAAGGGTCAACAACCAGGGAACATGGATTTACAGTAATTAGGAGGAGATTTAGAGGAGATATGAAGCTGACACTTGACTATTGTGTTCAATTCTGGATACCAGACTTTAGGAAGGATGTTAAGGCCTTGAAGAGGGTGCAGAGGAGGTTTACTAGAATAGTACCAGTGATGAGGGACTTCAGTTATCTGGAGAAGTTGGGGTTGTTCTCCTTAGAGCAGAGACGGTTTAGTGGAAATGTGATATCGGTATTCAAAATCATGAACGATTTTGATAGAGTAAATAAGGAGAAACTGTTTCCAGTGGCTGAAGGATCGATAACCAGAGAGCACAGATTTAACGTGATTGGCAAAAGAACCAGAGAGGATATGAGGAAACATTTATTTTTACGCAGCGAGTTATGATCTGGAACACGCTGCCTGAAAGGGTGATGGAAGCAGATTCAATAGTAACTTTCAAAAGAAAATTGGATTAATACTTGAAGGGGAAAAATTACACGGCTGCGGGTGTCATGTATGTAAGCTTGGGGTTACTAGCCACCAGGTGGTGCGACTGTCGGAGGTCACTGGGCTGTACACACGTGTGTGCAGCCCAGGTATAAAAGGCCAGCCATCATGTAATGTAATCACTTTGGGCCCTAATAAAGCACAGCCAGGTTTGTACCTGTGTTAATTTACAGTATTCAGTCGATCGAGTTATAACATACATAACGTTTGGTGATGAGGTAACAAGAACCTTCGCATGCAAAAATGAACATAGAAACATACAAAATAGGTGCAGGAGTAGGCCATTCGGCCCTTCTAGCCTGCACCACCATTCAATGAGTTCATGGCTGAACATGCAACTTCAGTACCCCATTCCTGCTTTCTCGCCATACCCCTTGATCCCCCGAGTAGTAAGGACTACATCTAACTCCTTTTTGAATATATTTAGTGAATTGGCCTCAACAACTCTCTGCGGTAGAGAATTCCACAGGTTCACCACTCTCTGGGTGAAGAAGTTTCTCCTCATCTCGGTCCTAAATGGCTTACCCCTTAGCCTTAGACTGTGACTCTTGGTTCTGGACTTCCCCAACATTAATAAGAACATAAGAATTAGGAACAGGAGTAGGCCATCTAGCCCCTCGAGCCTGCTCCGCCATTCAACAAGATCATGGCTGATCTGGCCGCGGACTCAGCTCCACTTACCCGCCCGCTCCCCATAACCCTTAATTCCCTTATTGGTTAAAAATCTATCTATCTTTGACTTGAATACATTCAATGAGCTAGCCTCAACTGCTTCCTTGGGCAGAGAATTCCACAGATTCACAACCCTCTGGGAGAAGAAATTCCTTCTCAACTCAGTTTTAAATTGGCTCCCCCATATTTTGAGGCTGTGCCCCCTAGTTCTAGTCTCCCCGACCAGTGGAAACAACCTCTCTGCCTCTATCTTGTCTATCCCTTTCATTATTTTAAATGTTTCTATAAGATCACCCCTCATCCTTCTGAACTTCAACGAGTAAAGACCCAGTCTACTCAATCTATCATCATAAGGTAAGCCCCTCATCTCTGTACCCCCTCCAAAGCTAGTATATCCTTCCTTAAGTAAGGTGATCAAAACTGCACGCAGTACTCCAGGTGCGGCCTCACCAATACCCTATACAGTTGCAGCAGGACCTCCCTGCTTTTGTACTCCATCCCTCTCGCAATGAAGGCCAACATTCCATTCGCCTTCCTGATTACCTGCTGCACCTGCAAACTAACTTTTTGGGATTCATGCACAAGGACCCCCAGGTCCCTCTGCACCGCAGCATGTTGTAATTTCTCCCCATTCAAATAATATTCCCTTTTACTGCTTTTTTCCCCAAGGTGGACGACCTCACATTTTCCGACATTGTATTCCATCTGCCAAACCTTAGCCCATTCGCTTAACCTATCTAAATCTCTTTGCAGCCTCTCTGTGTCCTCTACACAACCCGCTTTCCCACTAATCTTTGTGTCATCTGCAAATTTTGTTACACTACACTCTGTCCCCTCTTCCAGGTCATCTATGTATATTGTAAACAGTTGTGGTCCCAGCACCGATCCCTGTGGCACACCACTAACCACCGATTTCCAACCCGAAAAGGACCCATTTATCCCGACTCTCTGCTTTCTGTTAGCCAGCCAATTCTCGATCCATGCTAATACATTTCCTCTGACTCCGCGTACCTTTATCTTCTGCAGTAACCTTTTGTGTGGCACCTTATCGAATGCCTTTTGGAAATCCAAATACACCACATCCATCGGTACACCTCTATCCACCATGCTCGTTATATCCTCAAAGAATTCCAGTAAATTAGTTACACATGATTTCCCCTTCATGAATCCATGCTGTGTCTGCTTGATTGCACTATTCCTATCTAGATGTCCCGCTATTTCTACTTTAATGATAGTTTCAAGCATTTTCCCCACTACAGATGTTAAACCAACCGGCCTATAGTTACCTGCCTTTTGTCTGCCCCCTTTTTTAAACAGAGGCGTTACATTAGCTGCTTTCCAATCCGCTGGTACCTCCCCAGAGTCCAGAGAATTTTGGTAGATTATAACGAATGCATCTGCTATAACTTCCGCCATCTCTTTTAATAACCTGGGATGCATTTCATCAGGACCAGGGGACTTGTCTACCTTCAGTCCCATTAGTCTGTCCAGCACTATCCCCCTAGTGATAGTGATTGTCTCAAGGTCCTCCCTTCCCGTGACCAGTAATTTTTGGCATGGTTTTTGTGTCTTCCACTGTGAAGACCGAAGCAAAATAATTGTTTACGGTCTCAGCCATTTCCACATTTCCCATTATTAAATCCCCTTTCTCATCTTCGAAGGAACCAACATTTACTTTAGTCACTCTTTTCCGTTTTATATATCGGTAAAAGCTTTTACTATCTGTTTTTATGTTTTGCGCAAGTTTACATTCGTAATCTATCTTTCCTTTCTTTATTGCTTTCTTAGTCATTCTTTGCTGTCGTTTAAAATTTTCCCAATCTTCTAGTTTCCCACTAACCTTGGCCACCTTATACGCATTGGTTTTTAATTTGATACTCTCCTTTATTTCCTTGGTTATCCACGGCTGGTTATCCCTTCTCTTACCGCCCTTCTTTTTCACTGGAATATATTTTTGTTGAGCACTATGAAAGAGCTCCTTAAAAGTCCTCCACTGTTCCTCAATTGTGCCACCGTTTAGTCTGTGTTCCCAGTCTACTTTAGCCAACTCTGCCCTCATCCCACTGTAGTCCCCTTTGTTTAAGCATAGTACGCTCGTTTGAGACATTACTTCCTCACCCTCAATCTATATTACAAATTCAACCATACTGTGATCACTCATTCCGAGAATTTTTTTTACTAGGAGATCGTTTATTTTTCCTGTCTCATTACACAGGACCAGATCTAAGATAGCTTGCTCCCTTGTAGGTTCTGTCACATACTGTTCTAAGAAACAATCCCATATGCATTTTATGAATTCCTCCTCAAGGCTATCCCGTGCGATTTGATTTGACCAATCGATATGTAGATTAAAATCCCCCATGATTACTGCCGTTCCTTTTTCACATGCCTCCATTATTCCCTTGATTATTACCCTCCCCACCGTGAAGTTATTATTTGGGGGCCTATAAACTACGCCCACCAGAGACTTTTTCCCCTTACTATCTCTAATCTCCACCCACAATGATTCAACATTTTGTTCATTAGAGCCAATATCGTCTCTCACAACTGCCCTGATATCATCCTTTATTGACAGAGCTACCCCACCTCCTTTCCCTTCTTGTCTATCTTTCTGAATTGTCAGATACCCCTGTATGTTTAATTCCCAGTCTTGGCCACCCTGCAACCACGTTTCTGTAATGGCCTCCAAATCATACCCATTTGTAATGATTTGTGCCGTCAACTCATTTACTTTATTTCGAATGCTGCGTGCGTTTAGGTAGAGTGTTTTAATACTAGTTTTCAAACCATGATTTTTAGTTTTGACCCCTCCTGCAGCCCCTTTATATTCATACATATTGTCCCTTCCTATCACCTTGTGGTTTACACTTACCCCAGTGCTACTCTGCTCCGTTGCCTCCTGCCTTTTGCATTCTTTCTTGGGGTCCTGTTCATCTGAGCTCTCACCCACTCTAACTAGCTCAGAGCCCTCTCCTGGGTTCCCATCCCTCTGCCAAGCTAGTTTAAAGCCTTCCCAACTGTACTATCAAAACCACCCGCGAGAACATTAGTCCCGTCTCTGTTGAAGTGTAACCTGTCCGACTTGTACAGGTCCCACCTTCCCCAGAACACAATTGGAATTCTGGAGAGATTCATTGAGGGAGGGGACTGGGCAGATTTTGTAGCTCGCCTGGACCAGTACTTCGTTGCCAACAAAATGAAGGAACTCACTGACGCAGTTAGGCGCAGGGCGGTCTTCCTCACGGTGCAGTCCGAAAGTCTATGGACTCATAAAAATCTTCTCTCGCCTGCAAGTCCAATGGACAAGGACTATGAGGAATTGTGTGCTCTGGTACGTGATCATCTCAAACCAGAAGGCGGCATCATCACCTCGCGATATCGATTCTACACACACGTTCGTTCTGAGGGCCAGGATGTGTCGGAATTCGTTGCCGACCTAAGACGTCTAGCTGGACCGTGTAAGTTCGAAAACTCATTGGGAGACATGCTGCGGGACGACTTTGTAATCGGCATCAACTACGAAGTGATCCTGGCGGCGGATTTGAGCAAGGCCATCACGATTGCCCAGGCATGCATGATGACGGACAAAAACTTAAAGCAGATAGCATCGAAAAATCAGAACTCGGCAAGTACTGTAAACAAGATTGTACCGTTGTTTGGCAGAGCTGCATATGGCAGGGCCTACTCAACTGCGTATGTGAAACCTGTGGCTGCTCAAAGTCCGCCAACGGGAATGAATCCAATTTCACCGTGTTGGCATTGTGGGGCAATCATCGGCTTCATCAGTGTCAGTTTAAACAGTACATTTGTAAAGGCTGTTCGGGACTGGGGCATCTCCAGCGCATGTGTCCGCAACTGAGCAAGCGTGCTGCGACACACCACGTGGAGGATGATGACCAGTATAGCGCTGATCCAGAATGCAATCCGAGATACCAGAGGAGGAAGTGTATGGACTGTATTCGTTCCTAACAAAGAGCCAACCGACAATGATTAATGTGAAACTTAACGGTGTGCTGGTACCGATGGAATTGGACACGGGTGTGAGTGAATCAATAATGAGCCAGAGGTCATTCGACAAGCTGTGGGATATTAAGGCTGTGAGGCCTAAGCTGAGTCCAATCAATGCCAAGTTGCGTACGTACACTAAAGAACTCATAACCGTGATTGGCAGTGCAGTAGTCAAGGTGTCGTATGATGGTGCAGTTCATGATTTACCATTATGGATTGTTCCAGGCAATGGTCCAACGCTGTTCGGCAGGAATTGGAACGATACCAAAGCGTTGTCATTGGAGGATGATACTCCATGTGCTCAAGTGTTGAGCAAGTTCCCCTCGTTGTGTGAACCAGGCATCGGCAATTTCACGGGAGCCAAGGTGCAGATCCACGTGGACTTGGATGCAAGACCCGTCCATCATAAAGCTCGGGCGGTTCCGTACATGATGAGGGGGAAGGTTGAAATCGAACTGGACAGACTCCAGCATGAAGAGGTCATATCACTGGTCGAATTTAACGAATGGGCCAGCCCCATTGTTCCTGTGTTGAAGAGTGGTGGCACTGTCAGGATTTGTGGAGACTACAAGGTTACGATCAAACGAGTTTCGAAACAGGATCAATACCCGTTACCAAAGGCTGATGACCTGTTTGCAATGCTAGCCGGGGGGATGTTGTTCACTAAACTTGGTCTGATGTCGGCCTACATGACACAGGAACTGGTCGAGACGTTGAAGAAACTTACGTGAATCAACACTCATAAAGGACTGTTTATCTACAACAGGTGTCCTTTCGGAATTCGCTCGGCTGCAGCCACATTTCAGAGGAACATGGAGAGTCTACTGAAGTCCGTCCCTAGAACCATCGTGTTCCAAGATGACATCCTGGTCACAGATCGTGACACCGCCGAACATCTGAACAACCTGGAAGAGGTTCTACATCATCTGGACAAAGTGGGACTCAGACTGAAACGTTCGAAGTGCGTCTTCATGGCACCGGAAATCGAATTCCTGGGGAGGAAAATTGCTGCAGATGGCATCAGGCCTACGGACTTGAAAACCAAGGCCATCAAAAATGCACCCAAGCCTCAGAATGTGACGGAGCTGCGTTCGTTCCTTGGTCTACTCAACTACTTCGCTAATTTCCTACCTAGATTGAGCACTTCATTAGAGCCACTGCACATGCTGCTAGGAAAAGGCGACAACTGGGTTTGGGGTGCGTGTCAAGACAGAGCTTTTGAGAAAGCTACTAATCTGCTTTGCTCTAACAAGCTGCTGGTAGATTATGATCCGTGTAAGCGTCTAGTATTGTCCTGAGATGCTTCGTCATATGGGGTTGGTTGTGTGCTCCAACAAGCTAATGAGTCGGGTAAACTACAACCTGTTGCGTATGCTTCTAAAAGTTTGTCAAAGGCGGAAACAGCCTACAGCATGATAGAAAAAGAAGCATTAGCCTATGTGTATGGGGTTAAAAAGATGCATCAGTACCTGTCTGGTCTTCGGTTTGAACTGGAAACAGATCACAAGCCGCTCATTTCATTGTTTTCAGAAAACAAAGGTATCAATACCAATGCATCGTCCTGCATCCAGAGGTGGGCACTGACGTTATCTGCCTATGATTATGTCATTCGCCATAGACCTAGCACCACTGTTGCCCACACCGGAGGTGGAGACGCCATAATCTGCAGACCTACTGTTAGTCATGGATGCTTTTGAAAGTGAAGAAACCCTGTCACGGCTCAACAAGTTAAGACCTGGACCAGCCAGGACCCGATATTATCGGTTGTGAAACGCTGTGTCCTTAGTGGTGATTGGTCTGCCATATCCAAGCAAATGGGTGATGAGACCAAACCTTACAACCGTCGCAAAGACAAACTATCCATTCAGTCAGATTGTTTACTGTGGGGTAATCGTGTTGTTATGCCTCAGAAAGGCAGAGAGAAATTTATACATGGCACTCATCCCGGTATTGTCATGATAAAAGCCATTGCCGGGTCTCATGTTTGGTGGCCTGGAATTGACTCTAATCTGGAATCATGTCTGCATCAGTGCAACACTTGCATGCAGCTCAGTAAAGCACCAGCGGAATCGCCGCTGAGTCTGTGGTCGTGGCCGTCTAAACCATGGTCCAGGGTCCACATCGACTTTGCAGGTTCCTTCCTGGGAAAGATGTTTTTAGTTGTGCTGGATGCATATTCCAAGTGGATAGAGTGTATAATCATGTCATCCAGTACATCCACAGCTACCATTGAGAGCCTTCGTGTCATGTTTGCCACTCATGGTCTGCCCAACATCGTCTCAATGCGAGAAGTATCCGTAATAAATGCACGAATTAACTGCATAGGCACCAATTAATGAATATGATATTATTGGCATTACGGAGACATGGCTCCAGGGTGACCAAGGCTCGGAACTCAACATCCAGAGGTATTCAACATTCAGGAAGGATAGACAGAAAGGAAAAGGAGGTGGGGTAGTGTTGCTGGTAAAAGAGGAAATTAACGCAATAGTAAGGAAGGACATTAACTTGGATGATGTGGAATCTGTATGCGTGGAGCTGCGGAATACCAAAGGGCAGAAAACGCTAGTGGGAGTTGTGTACAGACCACCAAACAGTAGTCGTGAGGTTGGGACAGCATCAAACAAGAAATTAGGGATGTGTGCAATAAAGGTACAACAGTCATCATGGGCGACTTTAATCTACATATAGACTAGGCTAACCAAACTGGTAGCAATATGGTGGAGGAGGATTTCCTGGAGTGTATTAGGGATAGTTTTCTGGATTAATATGTCGAGGAACCAACTAGAGGATTGGCGATCCTAGACTGGGTGATACGTAATGAGAAAGGACTAATTAGCAATCTTGTTGTGCGAGGCCCGTTGGGGAAGAGTGACCATAATATGGTAGAATTCTTCATTAAGATGGAGAATGACACAGTTAATTCAGAAACTAGGGTCCTGAACTTAAGGAAAGGTAACTTCGATGGTATGAGACGTGAATTGGCTAGAATAGACGGGCAAATAATACTTAAAGGATTGACGGTGGATAGGCAATGGCAAACATTTAAAGATCACATGGATGAACTTCAACAATTGTACATCCCTGTCTGGAGTAAAAATAAAACGGGGAAGGTGGCTCAACCGTGGTTAACAAGGGAAATTAAGGATAGTGATAAATCCAAGGAAGAGGCATATAAATTGGCCAGAAAAAGCAGCAAACCTGAGGACTGGGAGAAATTTAGAATTCAGCAGAGAAGGACAAAGGGTTTAATTAGGAGGGGGAAAATAGAGTACGAGAGGATTCTTGCTGGGAACATAAAAACTGACTGCAAAAGCTTCTATAGATGTGTGAAGAGGAAAAGATTAGCGAAGACAAACGTAGGTCTCTTGCAGTTGGATTCAGGTGAATTTATAATGGGGAACAAAGAAATGGCAGACCAGTTGAACAAATACTTTGATTCTGCCTTCACGAAGGAAGACACAAATAATCTTCTGGAAATACTAGGGGACCGAGGGTCTAGTGAGAAGGAGGAACTGAAGGAAATCCTTATTAGGTGGGAAATTGTGTTAGGGAAATTGATGGGATTGAAGGCCGATAAATCCCCGGGGCCAGATAGTCTGCATTCCAGAGTACTTAAGGAAGTGGCCCTTGAATTAGTGGATGCATTGGTGATCATTTTCCAACCGTCTATCGACTCTGGATTGGATCCTGTGGACTGGAGGGTAGCTAATGTAACACCACTTTTTAAAAAGGGAGGGAGAGAAAACGGGTAATTATAGACCGGTTAGCCTGACATCAGTAGTGGGGAAAATGTTGGAATCAATTATTAAAGATGAAATAGCAGCGCATTTGGAAAGCAGTGACAGGATCGGTCCAAGTCAGCATGGATTTATGAAAGGGAAATCATGTTTGACAAATCTTCTGGAACTTTTTGAGGATGTAACTAGTAGAGTGGACAAGGGAGAACCAGTGGATGTGGTGTATTTGGACTTTCAAAAGGCTTTTGACAAGGTCCCACACAAGAGAATGGTTGCAAAATTAAAGCACATGGTATTGTGGGTAATGTACTGACGTGGATAGAGAACTGGTCGGCAGTCAGGAAGCAGAGAGTCGGGATAAACGCTTCCTTTTCAGAATGGCAGGCAGTGACTAGTGGAGTGCCGCAGGGCTCCGAGCTGGGACCCCAGCTATTTACAATATACATTAATGATTTAGATAAAGGAATTGAGTGTAATATCTCCAAGTTTGCAGATGACACTAAGCTGGGTGGCGGTGTGAGCTGTGAGGAGGACGCTAAGAGGCTGCAGGGTGACTTGGACAGGTTAGGTGAGTGGGCAAATGCATGGCAGATGCAGTATAATGTGGGTAAATGTGAGATTATCCACTTTGGGGGCAAAAACACGAAGGCAGAATATTATCTGAATGGCGGCAGATTAGGAAAAGGGGAGGTGCAATGAGACTTGGGTGCCATGGTACATCAGTCATTGAAAGTGGGCATGCAGGTACAGCAGGTGGTGAAGGCGGCAAATGGTATGTTGGCCTTCATAGCTAGGGGTTGGGTTTTGAGTATAGGAGCAGGGAGGTCTTACTGCAGTTGTACAGGGCCTTGGTGAGTCCTCACCTGGATTATTGTGTTCAGTTTTGTGATCTCCTAATCTGAGGAAGGACATTCTTACTATTGAGGGAGTGCAGCGAAGGTTCACCAGACTGATTCCTGGGATGGCAGGACTGACATATGAGTAGAGACTGGATCAACTGGGCCTTTATTCACTGGAGTTTAGAAGGATGAGAGGGGATCTCATAGAAACATATAAAATTCTGACAGGACTGGACAGGTTAGATGCAGAAAGAATGTTCCCGATGTTGGGGAAGTCCAGAACCAGGAGACACAGTCTTAGGGTAAGGGGTAAGCCATTTAGGACTGAGATGAGCAGAAACTTCTTCACTCAGAGTTGTTAACCTGTGGAATTCCCTACCGCAGAGAGTTGTTGAGGCCAGTTCGTTGGATATATTCAAGAGAGAGTTAGATATGGCCCTTACGGCTAAAGGGATCAAGGGGTATGGAGAGAAAGCAGGAAAGGGGTACTGAGGTGAATGATCAGCCATGGTCATATTGAATGGTGGTGCAGGCTCGAAGGGCCGAATGGCCTACTCCTGCACCTATTTTCTATGTTTCTATGTTTCAGAGTGTTTATCGTCAAGCTCAAGAATGGACAAACATGCAGGAAACATGTCGATCAGATCAAGCTGCGGCACACGGATGAACCGGAACAGTCTGAGGAAGACACAATCAGTGACCAACCAACCTACCCTCAGTCATCAGAGGACTCTGCTGTCATCAATGTATCTGGACTTTCAATCCCTGACATGGTCATTGCCACTCCCATCAGATCGGCCCCAGCCCCCAGTCATAACAGACCCAGAACACTCGCCCAAGGCTGGAGTTGAACTGAGACAATCAACTCGGGAGCAGAAAGCCCCGGAGCGTCTCAATTTGTAAAAAGACTGTTACTAATATCTTAAAGGGGGATATTGTCATGTATGGGTTGGGGTTACTAGCCACCAGATGGCGCCACAGTCGGAGATCATTGGGCTGTACACACGTGCATTAGTTTACAGTATTCAGTCTTATCGAGTTACATACATAACAACGGTGAAAAAGCAGGGGAGTGGGCTTAATTGGATCGCTCTACCGAAGAGCTGGTACAGGCACATGGGCCGAATGATCTCCTGTGCTGCATCATTCCATGTTTCTACCCTGTGTTTGGTGGGATCCAGTGTGTTGGTTTTAAAATCTATGCCCATGTGGTCACCCAGTCCTACCCATGTCTGCAACCTCCTTCAGCCCCAGCTCTCAGCTCTCAGCCCGAGTTTTGAGACTGGAGTACCTGTCACCCTATCCCTGTGCCCCCTGAGGACAGGCTTCAGATACCATCGTCTCCAACTGGGAACTTGCTACCTACCTGTCTCCCCCTGCTACACAACCCACCACTTCAGCCTCACCTTTGGTCACTCCCCATAATTCAGTGTCTGACTCCTATCCCATCCCCAGGCGCTATATTAAAGTCAGCAGTTGGTGCTTCTGTTCACTCACTTTAATGGAAGGAATTCCTTGAAGTGTTTCAGTTCTTTGAGTGATAGGTACAGCTCGAACAGGGTCTCCCCGATCTGCCGGGTCATTTTGGACCTCTCCTGTTCCATGACCACCCCCAGCTCCTCCATCAGCGCCACAACATCATCTGCGATCTGCAAGGAGCATCAAGCAGACAGCTTTAAGGAAATACTTTGTGAAAATACCCACTCACCTGCGGGGGGTGGGGGGGTGCACAGAGGGCTGTCCCATGATCAGCTTGTCCTGGGTCGCTGTCCTGGCTCTTCCCACTCTGTCCAGCCATTGAGGGAGGGGCCCATCAGTAACACAAACTGGCTGCTGAGGGCTTTAATGGCAAGGTGCCGAGATGGATGTGGTCATACGGAGGCTGACGGGGAGGTGGGGAGGGATGTCCTGGCTCAACACACAGTAAGGTCCCAATCTTGGCCAGGCCCTGAGGTGAAATTGGTGCCAGAGGACAAAGGCTCCTCTCACAGGCAGGGGAGGGTGGAAAATATCCACCCGGAGTGGACCCCTCTCACTCAACCTGACAGCCAGTTACAGAGAGCTCCTAGGCTCCAAGATCATCCACCCAGCCAGGGAACCTAAAAGAGGGAGATGGGGAGATGGCAGAGTGACAGATGCATAGATGGAGAGATGGGGTTGGGAGGGAGGGAGAGAGAGAGACATGGGGGCGGGATAGATGGCATACGGAGGGAGAGGGATGGGGCCGGGAGGGAGAGGGAGAGAGGGAGATGGGGTGGAGAGGGAGAGAGGGAGATGGGGTGGAGAGGGAGAGAGACAGAGAGAAATAGGGAAGGAAGGAAATCAACACTGGGAGAGCAAACAAACACATAATCGGAGAAAATTAAAAGCACACTGGATCACTCAACCTGTGACACAGTCTCTCACCCACGGGGGGGCGGAGTTTCACACCCACGAGGGGGCGGAGTCTCACACCCACGAGAGGGCGGAGTCTCTCACCCACAGGGGGGCGGAGTCTCATACCCACGGGGGGGCGGAGTCTCACACCCACGGGGGGGCGGAGTCTCACACCCACGGGGGGGCGGAGTCTCACACCCACGGGGGGGCGGAGTCTCACACCCACGGGGGGGCGGAGTCTCTCACCCACGGGGGGGCGGAGTCTCTCACCCACGGGGGGGCGGAGTCTCTCACCCACGGGGGGGCGGAGTCTCTCACCCACGGGGGGGGGCGGAGTCTCACACCCACGGGGGGGGTGGGTGGGGGAAACCTGGAATCCTCAATCTCAGAGTATCTCACAATCTCCTTACCAGTCTCTCCAGGTGTTGGTAGGTGATGCTGAAGTAATCAATCTTTAGAACACTGGAAACAAAAAGATATCATTGCAAATGCATGAAAAGCAACAGTTTCGTGCCTGACAGTAAGACAAGTTGCAGGGATTTATTGACATGTTCCCTAGAACAGAACACCCTCCCTGTGGCCTACATCACCTTATTCAAAGGGCACTTGTACCTGGCTGATTGACAGGGGCCACGGCAAAGGGGTGGTGGGACAAGCTCTGTGACCTAAAGCCGAGTTCAGCTCCCCATCGCATAAAAACATGAGAATTTGCACAGAGGACGTTACCCTTGTTAAGTCCTGACTCTAATGTACTGACTTACACGAGACACATGCTGAAGTCGAGGTCACTCAGGACCTGCACCTTTAATTCCAGCTCTCCAGTGCTGCACTTGCCTGAGACCTCCCTTTATATACCACAGTGGGACAGGTATGGAGTGTCTCCTGCAACTGCACCCCTGGTGGTAAGGTATGCTTATTGTTACAGGTCATATCCAGTTACAGTCATGTATAGCATGGTAAGATACAGTTATATACAGTAATGAGAGATACATGACATCACCCTCCCCCAAGGTCTTATTGCCTTTATAGATTCAATCTCTCAGGTGGTCTGCGCTCTTGCGTGGAGCGTCTTAGTTGTGGTTCAGTTGTTTGCCTTGGTGCCTGTTTTTCCATTCGGTGTGATTGCTGGTATCTCGCCTGGGCTGTCTGTTAAGATTGCCCTTTCCTCAGGTTGTTCCACCTGTCTGTCCACCAGGTGTGGTGTGAGTTCCACATTGTAGTTTGCCTCTGGTTCTTCAGTGTTATCAGTGAATCTACTTTTTACTTGGTCTACATGCCTCCAGCAGGTTTGGCCATTGTCCATTTGTACAACCTGTGTATCCTGTTTCCCTCTTTGTTACTGTCCCTGCAAGCCATTTGGGACCCCAGCCATAGTTTAGCACAAACACTTTGTCCCCTATCTCATTCCACCTCCCCCTCGAATTTCAGTCATGGTACTCAGTTAGTTTTTGACGCTTAGCCTCAACAATTTCATGCATGTCTGGAAGGATTAATGAGAGCCTGGTCTTTAACGTTCGTTTCATCAATAGTTGCGCGGGGGGAACCCCAGTCAACGAATGCGGACGAGATCTGTATTCCAGCAGCAGTCGCGACAGGCGGCTCTGCAGCGTGGGACCTTGGATTCTGAGCATGCCTTGTTTAATGATCTGCACTGCTTGCTCCGCCTGGCTATTGGAGGCGGGCTTGAAAGGTGCCGTCTTAACGTGATTTATACCGTGGTCAACTATAAAATCGTGAAATTCTGCGCTGGTGAAGCACGGACCAATATGTCAGGAATTCCATGCGTTGCAAACATGGTTCTAAGGCTCTCCACAGTGGTGGAGGTGGTGCTCGAGTTTAAAATGGTGCACTCGATCCATTTTGAAAATGCATCAACGACTACGAGGAACATTTTGCCCATGAATGGGCCCGCATAGTCTACATGCACCCGCGACCACGGTTTGGTGGGCCAGGGGCTTAGGGGGGCCTCCCTGGGGGGCATTACTGAGTTGGGCACAAATGATGCACCGCCGGACGCAGAGCTCCAAGTCCGCGTCAATGCCAGGCCACCAGACGTGGGATCTGGCTATGGCCTTCATAAGGACGATCCCCGGGTGCTCGCGATGGAGCTCCCCGGACAAAAGCCTCCCTGCCTCGTAAGGGCATAACTACTCGGCTGCCCCACATCAGGCAGTCTGCCTGTAGTGATAGTTCATGCATGCACCTATGGAAGGGTTTGACCTCCTCGGGGCAGGCATCGCCAGCCTCTGCCCAGTCACCGGTTAAAACACATCTTTTAACTAGAGATAATGTGGGGTCGCTGGTCGTCCAGGTTCTGA
Source organism: Pristiophorus japonicus (assembly GCF_044704955.1). Classification (NCBI taxonomy): domain Eukaryota; kingdom Metazoa; phylum Chordata; class Chondrichthyes; family Pristiophoridae; genus Pristiophorus; species Pristiophorus japonicus. Next base: position 185,420,510 of record NC_091991.1, on the reverse strand, counting down.
TTTGGCGAGCCGTCATGGGCGAACCTGTGGACTCAAAGGCATTGATTGTCATGACCATCTCACAGTCCTGTTCGTCGGACCCTTCTGTGGTCGCCAGGGGTAGCCTGCTGAGCGCGTCGGCACAGTTGCCTATGCCTTATCGTGTAGTCGTAAGCCGCCAGCATGAGTGCCCACCGCTGAATGCGCGCCGAGGCGTTGGCGTTTATTGCCTTGCACTCGGATAGTAGGGACGTGAGGGGCTTGTGGTCGGTTTCTAACGCAAACTTGGCCCCGAAAAGGTATTGGTGCATCTTTTTGACACTGTACACGCACGCGAGCGCCTCCTTCTCAACCATTCCGTACCCGTGCTCTGCCCGCGAAAGTGACCTGGAAGCATAAGCAACAGGCTGCAATTTACCCGCATCATTGACATGCTGTAAAACGCACCCGACCCCGTACACTGACGCATCACACGTAGGGTCAAAAAAGGCTAAAACACTCTTGGAACAAAGAAGGTTGCGTGCCTTATTGAAGGCGCGTTCTTGGGCGTCCCCCCAAAACCAATCGCACCCCTTTCTGAGTAGCACGTGGAGAGGCTCCAGCAGCGTGCTCAAGTTCTGCATAAAGTTCCCAAAGTAATTGAGTAGCCCGAGAAAGGCGCGCAGTTCCGAGACATTCCGGGGCCTGGGTGCCAGGCGAATCGCTTCGGTTTTGGATTCGGTTGGGCGGATTCCATCAGCGGCAATACTTCTGCCCAAAAATTCAACCTCAGGCGTGAGAAACAGACACTTGGATTTCTTAACTCTTAGGCCCACCCGGTCCAATTGACTTAGTACTTCCTCAAGATTGTGGAGATGGGAGTCGGTGTCCCTGCCCGTGATGAGTATGTCATCTTGAAACACAACCGTCCCCGGGATGGACTTGAGCAGACTCTCCATGTTGCGCTGGAATATAGCAGCTGCCGACCTGATGCTGAATGGGCATCAATTGTACACAAAAAGGCCTCGATGTGTGTTGATGGTGGTGAGTAGCTTAGACTCTTCGGTCAGTTCTTGCGTCACATACGCAGATGTGAGGTTAAGTTTCAAGAAAAGTTTTCCTCCAGCCAACGTGGCAAATAGGTCCTCCACTCTGGGCAGCGGGTATTGGTCCTGTAGGGAGACTCTGTTTATGGTAGACTTGTAATCCCCACAGATTCGCACGGATCCATCAGGCTTCATGACGGGGACGATGGGGCTTGCCCAGTCGCTGAATTCCACGGGAGAAATTATGCCTTCCCGCAGAAGCCGGTCCAGTTCGTTTTCAATCTTTTCTCTCATCACGTAAGGCACAGTTCTAGCCTTGTGATGGACCGGTCTGGCATCCTGTGTGATGTAGATTCTGACTTTAGCCCCTTTGAAGGTGCCCACACCTGGTTGAAAGAGATGTTCAAAACGGCTTAGAACTGTTGAGCAGGAGGTCCGTTCCTCTGACGACATGGTTTGAACATCATCCCATTTCCAATTAAGTTCTGCTAGGCAGCTTCTCCCTAACAGTGCTGGGAGATCCCCGGGGACAATCCACAGGGAAAATCAGTGCACCATCCCTTTGTGTGTGACTGAGAGCATGGCGCTGCAAAGGACTGGGACAATTGCTTTAGTATAGGTCCTTAGTTTGGTGTCGATCTTTGTGAGTTTTGGTCTGTTGCTTTTGTGCGGCCACAGCTGTTCAAATTGTTGAATGCTCATGAGGGATTGACTGGCCCCTGTGTCCAGTTCCATGTTGACGGGTATCCCGTTGAGTAGAACCCTCATCATAATTGGAGGTGTCTTGGTGTAAGAACAGTGGACATTGATCGTGTTGACCCACTGTACCTCGGCGTCCCGTGCACTGTTCCAACCGTCTTCTGGTCCGCTTTCCGACCCTTCCGATTCGTATACCAGCCGAGCTGCTGTTTTTCTGCACATACGAGCCAGATGCCCTGTGTAGTTGCAGTTTCTGCAAACGGCATGCTGAAATCGACACACCCTGGTTGAGTGCCTTCCCCCACATCTCTAACACAGACCGTTTCCATGGTTTCCGAAGGATGAGCTGCATCTGGCTGATCTCCCTTGAGCTTCTCTCAATCTGTTGTTGATTGCTCGCATTGTGGGTTGATGAGATGTGATCGGCCGTTCATGTGGCCCTTGATTTTGATGGCTTCTGGCGCCACTGTCTGCTGTTGAAGGCCTGCTCTCCTGCCTTTGTGTGTGGGGGTAGCGGTTTGTTTCACAATGTGAACCCCTTGTTCCGATGCCTCGTTGGTTGTCGTACCCGAAGTATAGATCAGCCTCGTTGCTTCTTCGCCTGCCAAGAACGTCTGTGCGACCAGTGCTGCTGCCTCTAGAGTCAAGTTCTTAGTCTCTATAAGCTTTCGGAATATCCCTGCGTGGCCTATTCCTTCAATGAAAAAGTCTCTCAGTACTTCTCTCCTTAGTTCATCGGGGAACTCACATGAACTAGCCAGCCTCCGAAGTTCCGCCACGAAGTCGGGTATGCTCTGGCCCACACAGCGTCTGTAGTTGTAGAACCTGTGTCTGGCCATGTGTAGGCTGCTCGCTGGCTTCAGGTGGTCTCTCACCAGTATGCTCAGCTCCTCAAACGACTTGCTTGCTGGTTTTTCGGGTGCCAGCAGGTCTTTCATTAAAGCGTATGTTTTCGAGCCACAGCTGGTCAAGAGATGGGCTCTTCTCTTGTCTGCCTTATCGTCGCCCAACCAGTCTTTCGTTACAAAGCTTTGCTGGAGCCTTTCTATAAAGTCCTCCCAATTGTCTCCCGCATTGTATTTCTCATCTGAGCTGTTGTTCGCCATTCTGTGGATTCTGTGATCCCGTAACTCGTCGCCACTGTAAAGTCCTGACTCTAATGTACTGACTTACACGAGACACATGCTGAAGTTAGGGTCACTCAGGACCTGCACCTTTAATTCCAGCTCTCCAGTGCTGCACTTGCCTGAGACCTCTCTTTATATACCACAGTGCGACAGGTATGGAGTGTCTCCTGCAAGTGCACCCCTGGTGGTAAGGTATGCTTATTGTTACAGGTCATATCCAGTTACAGTCATGTATAGCATGGTAAGATACAGTTATATACAGTAATGTGAGATACATCACAACCCTGTTCCCCAAAAACAACCTCACCCCAAATCCCAGCCCCTGAGCCCTGCCATCCCGACCTTCTCTCCGCATCCCACATTCTCATTCCTGTCCCCCGCACTGATGTACCAATTGAACATCAGGAAAAGGGCTCCAAGAGATTGTCAAGTAAGTGGGTGAGCAACTCAGAGCAAGTAGGACCCTGGTTTGATGTCCAATCTCTGCTGAGTCACATGTCCTCGGACAGGACAAAGGAGAGGATGAGGATCTCATCAACCATAATGTATGGCACAACGTAAAGGGAGCTTTACTCTGTATCTAACCCATGCTGTACCTGCTCTGGGAGTGTTTGATGGGACAGTGTAGAGGGAGCTTTACTCTGTATCTAACCCCGTGCTGTACCTGCCCTGGGAGTGTTTGATGGGACAGTGTAGAGGGAGCTTTACTCTGTATCTAACCCGTGCTGTGCCCGCCCTGGGAGTGTTTGATGGGACAGTGTAGAGGGAGCTTTACTCTGTATCTAACCCGTGCTGTACCTGCCCTGGGAGTGTTTGATGGGACAGTGTCGAGGGAGCTTTACTCTGTATCTAACCCCCTGTACCTGCCCTGGGAGTTTTTGATGGGATAGTGTAGAAGGAGCTTTACTCTGTATCTAATCCCCTGTACCTGCCCTGGGAGTGTTTGATGGGACAGTGAAGAGGGAGCTTTACTCTGTATCTAACCCGTGCTATACCTTCCCTTGGAGTGTTTGATGGGACAGTGTAGAGGGAGCTTTACTCTGTATCTAACCCGTGCTATACCTTCCCTTGGAGTGTTTGATGGGACAGTGTAGAGGAAGCTTTACTCTGTATCTAATCCCGTGCTGTACCTTCCCTGTGAGTGTTTGATGGGACAATGTAGAGGGAGCTTTACTCTGTATCTAACCCCCTGTACCTGCCCTGGGAGTGTTTGATGGGACAGTGTAGAGGGAGCTTTACTCTGTATCTAACCCCCTGTACCTGCCCTGGGAGTGTTTGATGGGACAGTGTAGAGGGAGCTTTACTCTGTGTCGAACCCCCTGTACCTGCCCTGGGAGTGTTTGATGGGACAGTGTAGAGGGAGCTTTACTCTGTATCTAACCCCCTGTACCTGCCCTGGGAGTGTTTGATGGGACAGTGTAGAGGGAGCTTTACTCTGTATCTAACCCCGTGCGTACCTGCCCTGGGAGTGTTTGATGGGACAGTGTAGAGGGAGCTTTACTCTGTATCTAACCCCGTGCTGTACTTGCCCTGGGAGTGTTTGATGGGACAGTGTAGAGGGAGCTTTACTCTGTATCTAACCCCCTGTACCTGCCCTGGGTATTTAGATGGGACAGTGAGGCGTTGGCTGATGCTTCACAGCCAACCTGACAACCTCCAATAAAGCGGAGCCGCAGAATGTCCATAGCGCCTGGTCTGCCCTCAAGTCCACCAGAATTAGCACCTGCGAAGGGACTCTTGGTCACTCTACCAAAAAACGTCAAGACTGTTTTGATGAGAACAACCAGGAGGACTAGGAGCTAATAAATCACAAACGTAATGCATTTTTGAATTGGACACAACACGACAACTTGAGTGAAAAAAAGCAGATTTACAGACAACCGAAGGCCAAGGTCCAACAAAAAACCCGTGACCTAAAGAACCGCTGGTGGATGGAAAAAGTGCAGGAGATCCAGCATCAAACAATAATTGCGAGGCGTGTGGATTTTTTAGTGCAGTCAAGACCACCTACAACCCAAGCACTCAAGGTCCTGTTCCACTGAGAACCAAGAATGGAGAGGTGCTCATCAAGGACAGAGAGGCAGTCAGTGCCCGCTGGAAGGAGCACTTCGAGGATCTCCTCAACCAAGACTTCGACGTGAGCGTCCTTGACTCCATCCCACAGCATGCTACCTGTCACCACCTCGGCACAATCCCAGCTCGGCACGAGGTTGAAAAGGCCATCTGACAACTGAAACAACAAGGCCTCAGGAGCAGATGGAATCCCCGCTGAAATACTAAACATGACGGAGAAGTGTTCTTGACGCAAATCCATGATCTCATGTCTCTTATCTGGAAGGAGGAGAGCATGCCAGGGGATCTCAGAGATGCGTAATCATGACCATCTTCAAGAAAGGTGCCAAGTCCGATTGTGGTAATTACAGAGGAGTTTCCCTGCTGTCTGCCGCAGGGAAAATCATCGCAAGAATTCTCCTCAACCGTCTCCTCCCAGTGGCTGAAGAGCTCCCAGCGTTGGAACAAATCCAAGAAAAATGTAGGGAGCAGCATCAACCTCTGTCCATGGCTTTCGTTGACCTCACAAAGGCCTTCGACTCGGTCAACCATGGGGGATTTTGGAGTGTCCTCCTCAAATTTGTCTGTCCTCAAAAATTTGTCACCTTCCTCCACCTGCTTCAGGACGACATGTAAGCCGTGATTCTTACCAACGGATCCACCACAGCCCCAATACAAGTGCAGACCGGGGTCAAGCAAGCCTGTGTCATCGCCCCAACGCTCTTCTCACTGCAAAGCTTCATCTCATCTTTAACAAGCTCCCTGCTGAAGTGGAGTTAATCTACAGGACAAGCAGGAAATTGTTCAACCTCCGCCCCCTCCGGTCCAGATCCAAGGTTGTTCCAACCTCTCATCGAATTACAGTGTGCAGACCACACCTGCGTCTGTGCACACTCAGAGGCTGAACTCCAAACCATCGTTGACACCTTCACTGAAGCGTACGAGAGTCTGGGCCTTACATTAAACATCGGTACTAACCTACCCCCGCCACACAGTACTGCACCCCGGTTATCAAGATCCATGAAGAGACCTTGAACAATGTGGACCACTTTCCATACCCTGGGAGCCTACTATCAGTCCATCACTGCCTTCAGTGCGCCAGTGCAGCCTTCAGTCACCTGAGGAAAAGAGTGTTCGAAGACCAGGACCTCAAACCTGGCACCAAGCTCATGGTCTACAGAGCAGTAGTGATACCCGCCCTCCTGTATGCTTCAGGGACAATGTACAGAAGGCACCTCAAAGTACGGGAGAAATACCATCAACGCTGCCGCCGCAAAATCCTGCAAATCCATTGGCACCAACGTCAGTGTTGTCTCTCAGGCCAACACCCTCAGCATCGAAGCATTGACCACGCTAGATCAGCTCTGTTTGGATGGACCACATTGTCCGCATGCCCGATACTAGACTCCGAGCTATCACAGCAAGCGTGTCCCAGGCAGGCAGAGAAATGTAACATCCCCACCGACTCTCGGGAATCATTGGCCCATGACCACCCAGTGGAGGAGAAGCATCCGCAAAGGCACTGAATATCTCGAGTCTCCTCGTCAGCAACACGTGGAGACCAAGCACAAGCAGAAGGAGCGTACGACAAACCAAGCACCCCACCCACTTGTTCCTCCAACCACCGTCTGCCCCACCTGTGACAGAGACGGTTGGTCCCACATTGGTCTCATCAGTCACCTTAGGACTCATTTTAGTGTGGAAGCAAGTTGTAAGGGATATAGAATTGTAGCGGGCAAAGAGCAGACAGGTAGGTAGTCATAACACAATGCTGAAGGTAGTGAACTAATCAGTATGTAACTCCGCTGATAGCAATAGACCTATCGATGATTTTGTAGGAGGATAGCTCCTCTCTAATATAACCTGTATAAATTATACTCGAAACCGCTTGTACTTTGAAGGTTCCACGATTGAACCTGCCCTTGCATTTGCTCAAAATAAAGCCTGTTGAACCTAAAGTTTTGTTTGTTTAATTCTGTGGTCATTATATGGAGGGCGATGGGCGAGATGTCGATTACCTATATCAGGTAGTCCGCCCTGAGGGAGAGCAGTCTTTCTTTTACCCCAACAATTGGCGCTGCGAGCAGGGTACAGACCCTCCGACCTGGATGATGTGACAGCTAGCAATGGCAGTGAGTATGTTTTTTGTACCATCTGCAGCTGCAGCATTGACGGGGAAGGAGGTAATCTGTATAAAGAATCAGAAGGGGGTAATCCGTAGAACAAAGTTACAGCGAACCACGGAAGGACGAAAATCAAGGTTGGGGATAGGTGTATTGCCTGAAAAGGAAGGAATACAACCTAAAAAAGGGAGCGGGACCCCAGGATGTTTAGGAAAACTGGCCAGTGGGATAAGACCAAGGGGGGGCGGAGGGTCTCTGAGATATGGACCAAAAGGGTTCCGGGTATAAATGCTAGCAGGAAAGACGAAAAATAAAAGCGACACTTCCAGTCGGAGTAACTAGATTAGGGAGGCTAACAGTATTGTTAGTCCGGCCAGACGTTAGAGGGGTCCAAAGGCTTGGAAACAGTACACGGAATCTGGTAGAGGGGTAAACGTACCCAGACGAAAAATGGCATGCTTTAAGTTGCTGAAAGAAAACATAGGATAAGCTGTATTGAATGAAAATTTGGTGTGAATGTCTGTCTTTAAGTGAAAGTGTTCATATGGAAGCTTTCTTGAACAAGTGCTGGAAAAAATATTACATTCACAAAGGATGCTTGTTTTTATCAAAAGATAAAGATGCAACCTTGAAGTTAGACTGCTAAAAAAAACAAATGAAATGTCTAATTGGTTTGTGATTGTCTTATGTAGTTTAAATTAACAAATTCACGGAGACACAAGCCTTCTGTGTAAAATGTTTGTTAGATACAAAAACCAATTTGAAGAAAGGAGAAAAGACACTCTATGTTGATAATGATTTTAAATTCCAAGAAAGTTTCACTGCAGTAAAGGAGATTTAAATTTCAGGTTTGAAAACCTTCTCAAAATAAAACACAAGATTTGCTCAGTGAATGGGACCTTAAAAAACGAAATGCTGGAATGTATATAGCTTGTGTGAAAATGTAAACAGTGTGGCAGTTTCCCTGATTGTTTTGACTGTGATTTACAGAGCTAATAAAAATAAGCTCTGGCCTTGAAGTCACAATTGCTAGTACTTTATTTTAAATTGGATTTCAGTAAACAAAATAATTAAAAATATGTGGTCTCGTTTTAAATTAATTATTTGAATTGGAAGTTTAGAAACAATCGGAGTTTAATCTAAAATGCTGTCTTTCCCGATGAGAATGTTTTATTTAAAGCTAATAATGACAGCTTTACTAATGATTTCTGCTGTTTTAACGGATTCCTAATTTCTAAGCACAAAGACTTGGAAAAAATTCTGATATCGGGAAAGGTTTAAAAAATTACGCGAAGTCACGTAATGACAACAGGCCTTTTTACAAACCTGCAAAGGAGTTAACCCTTTCCATTTGGGTTTCTTAATAAAAGAAATGAAAAAGCAAGGATGGTAGCCAGAAGACTCACCTGACAGACAGAGGAAATAATGGGATAGTCAGAATAAGAATAAAACGGAGAAAGCCCATGTAATAATACTCGCCTGCTACAGAGGACAGATAAAAGAAATAGATACTCAAATGAAACAAATTCAAGAGTTAGAAGCTGTCATGTATGTAGACCATGTATACTAACTGTATAGTCACATAAGGTGTGCCACCAGAGGGCACTGCGGTGGGAGACCCGAGGGTCACCTGTATAGGTGTGCAGGGCCCAGTATAAAAGGCTGCCCAACATGCTTGTGCCTCACTCTGGAGTTACAATAAATGGGACTAAGGTCACAACAGCTCAAGTACAATACTAGACCTCGTGGAGTCATTCATAGAGTATTAAAGACATAACAACTGGCGACGAGATTACGAACTTTCACACAAAAATAACTAATGTTGGTGCATTAGAAAAGTTCTCAGAGGATGAAGATTGGGAAGCCTTTACGGAGCGGCTCGACCAATATTTCGCAGCAACGACCCGGTAGGCGATGATCTGGCCACGCTGGTAGATAAGCGCAGAGCTATCCTGTTGACCAGTTGTGGGCCCGGGGTCTACGGCCTCATCAGAGACTCGCTTGCACCAGAGAAAACAATGACCAAGTCACACGAGGAGCTGAAAGTGCTAATTCGGGACCTACACAAACCGAAGGAGAGCATCCTCACGGCCAGGCATCGATTTTATACACACCCCCGTCCCGAGGGCCAGGAAATCGCGAAGTACATTGCCGACCTCAGGAGGCTGGCAGGTCCGTGTGAATTCGGCACATCCCTCACCGATGCATTGTGGGACATCTTCGTAATTGGCATCGGTCATGAGGCCCTTCTTCACAGGCTACTGTCAGCCGAAACCACCGTCACCCTGCAGAAGGCCACCAGCATCAGCCAGGCGTTCATGACCTCACGCTGCAGCTCCAAGCAGATGATGACTCATTCTCAGGACTCAAACCCGGCAAGTCCTGGAAATAGAATGGTGCCTTTCACAGGCAGAACTGTTGAACGTGAATCTGCCCAGGGCAGAGCGTACAGGCCCCCGAGTCCTTTAACTCAGAGTCCGCCGAGGGGTGCAAACGTAAGTCGAGTAGCACCATGCTGGCGTTGCGGAGGTAATCACAGGCTCATCAGTGTCGGTTCAGAGACTGTGTGAGCAAAGGCTGCAGCACAAAGGGCCACCTCCAGCGAATGTGCAAAACAACTGTAACTCACCACGTGGAAGAGGAGTCAGCAGGTGGCTGTGTATCCAGCGCGGATTACGAGGAGATGGCTAGAGAGGCAGCTCAGTCCCAGGACGAAGTGTATGGAGTATATACCTGCACCACAGATTGTCCTCCAGTGATAATGGAAGTCGAGATAAATGGCGTTCCAGTCTTCATGGAAGTGGACACAGGGGCAAATCAGTCAGTAATGAGCCAGGAAGCCTTTGAGAGGCTATGGAACGATCAAGCTGAACGACCCAAGCTGGTCCCGGTTCAGGCAAAGCTGCACACCTACACCAAGGAACTGGTATCAGTTGTTGGTAGTGCGATGTGAGTGTATCCCATGATGGCGCGGTGCACAATTTACCATTGTGGATTGTTTCAGGTGATGGACCAACGCTACTTGGAAGAAGATGGATGGGGAAGATTCATTGGAACTGGGAAGACTCCATCCCTCCAGCGATCGACGTCCCCCGTGCTCAGAGACAGAGCAAGCCCCCACCTTGGGTTGGACCAGGCACCGGAGAGCAGATCCGCACAGCCCCCGAGGCACAGACCGCTCATCATGACTGTGTGGCGATGATCGGGCCGAGACGACCTGAACGCACCTTCCCGGTTTCCGTGGCAGGACTCCTGGGGAGGAAGACTGGATCCGAGGTCGTCTTCCCAGCTTCAGTGGCAGAATCCCTGGGAAAGAAGATCGCGGCAGTCGACATCATGGACAGGGAAAAGATGGCGCCCAAACCATGAGGTGCAGCGCTAATGGAGCAACGACACGTGGTTCCACGCAAAGAAGACCATTGGGGTAAAAGTAGTAAGGCCATTTTAAAGGAGGCCAGCAACCCGCCATTTTTGAATGAACTGCTTGAAATTGGTAACCAATGTAAAAGTCCAGCTGTAACGAGCAAAATGTTGTTGAGCGATGTCGGGTGCAAATTGCAATCAGCCAATGTCGCGGGCGAACACCTAACGGTCGTATACAGGTCCAGCGGGCTACCCAATGCTGTAGCCTGCGTCCCCGGGACTAGAACGATGTATCATAAAGTGCCCCCACAGCTGACAGAAGTCGACAAGCCGCAGAGTAAACGATCCCCGGAGATCAGAGGCACCGGTAGCGAGACCCTGCCTCAGATCGGTTTAACATTGCAGGCACCCGATGGCATGAACCGCCACGGGCCAGAAACTGTAAACTGCGCCTATCTCGCAGTCGGCTACCGTCGCCCCTCACCCGGGTGGAAAAGGCATAGCCCACAAACCCCCTCACCACCACGGCAATGCCCAAGAACGAAGGGTCACCTGCAATGGCTCCTCCGAACGGGACCTGGACCAGCCAGGATCCCAAACTGGAGAGTGCTCACAACGGTGTCCTCGAGGAAAGCGAGTCAGCACTCCCCTGCGAACTGCTAGACAAGACCAGGCAGCCCCACCGTCGCTTAGACAAAAGGCTCACTCGCTCAGGCCGCTTCCCAGGGAGCAGCAGCAACACTGTGCAAACAAAAAGGACAGGGAGGTCACAGACACATCAGCTGTCTTAGGGCCTGCCCGACACTAGGAGTAACGGCAAGAGCCCTGAGCTCCGGCAACTCGAGCAAAATGAGCTCACCTCGCCCACTGACCCACTAGCATGGGGCTCTGCACCGCCACCAGACGACCCGGATCTCATCCGGCCGTGCTGGAACTAGACTGTCCTTGTGTACCTGTACTGATATACCTGGACTGATCATGTAAATGTACCACACAAAAAGAAACGCAACTGTAATCCACCCAACAAATGTACCAAGATGTAAATGTAAAACCCATGTGATGAACTTGATGCAACTTGTATGTAACGGGACATTAGCATGATCTGTGTGTGGGGGGGAGAATGGAGTAGTCATGGACACACAACCAGAAACCACAGGGACCTCCACTGGTAACAAATCTCACCACCAACCCACCCAAGTTAGAAGTGACCCTCCAATGGTCAACCAGGAAGAGCAAAGCCCAGGTCACCGTCAATGTACGAGACAATTTGCATTAAAGACTTGGGGGAAGTGATGTCATGTATGTAGACCATGTATACTAACTGTATAGTCACATAAGGTGTGCCACCAGAGGGCACTGCGGTGGGAGACCCGAGGGTCACCTGTATAGGTGTGCAGGGCCCAGTATAAAAGTCTGCCCAACATGCTTGTGCCTCACTCTGGAGTTACAATAAATGGGACTTAGGTCACAACAGCTCAAGTACAATACTAGACTTCGTGGAGTCATTCATAGAGTATTACAGACATAACAGAAGCTAAGATAAATAAGCTAGAAGAGATAAAAGACAGGACCGATGGATAGTATAGTGCACAGCCGTAGGAAAAAATGCAAAAATTGGAATTCCTCAAGCACGGGATGTTTAAAGACAGGCTAGGAGAAGCCCATCAAAAGATAATGAAATTGGGATTTAGAGTGCGGGATGAAACTTTGCATTGGGCAGAACACGTAGAGGAGTTAAAGTCAGAACAAAGGGAGAAGATAGCAAAACTAGCAGCCCCCGTGCAGCTCCCCGGATATGTTTTAGCTGCAATAAGGGAGGAGGCGCAGGAAGACGAGGCCCCCAACAGGCAAAGAAGGGAGCACCCTTTTCCAGTATGTGGATGAAATCCTTATTGCCTCCAGTACAGAACAACAACACGCACTAACTTTAACCACAGAGTGTGGGATTAAAAATAAATCCTAGGAAGGTGCAGGTGGGAAGGAGCGAAGTAACAGCGAGGTACATAATATCACAAGGGAAGAGACAGATCCCTGAGGACAGAATGGAAGCGATTCGATCAATGCCCAGGTCAGGGACAGTGACAGGGCTCAGACAGGTACCAGGGCTATTCAACTACTTCAGGAATACCCAGATCAGGAAATTGTGGTTGTAAGGTTAAAACAAGCTCTCACAAGTGCTCCAGCCTTGGGATTACCTGGCCAGAATAGGCCTTCCACATCTATACCCACCACAGTAAAGATCATTACATGGGAACAGGCATAGGCCAGTGGCAGAGTAATGTCTGGACACGTACCCAGCATACATTAGTACAATTGTTTAACACAGGAAGGCGAAAACCGGTATCCGACGTGTGAAGGGCAAGGTGGGAAGCATGCTCTTACCCCCCCAACGGGACGGTAACAATAAAAAGCAACTGTAACCATATAAGAACATAAGAATTAGGACCAGGAGTAGGCCATCGAGCCCCTCGAGCCTGCTCCGCCATTCAATAAGATCATGGCTGATCGGGCCGTGGACTCAGCTCCACTTACCCGCCTGCTCCCCGTAACCCTTAATTCCCTTATTGGTTAAAAATCTATCTATCTGTGACTTGAATACATTCAATGAGCTAGCCTCAACTGCTTCCTTGGGCAGAGAATTCCACAGATTCACAACCCTCTGGGAGAAGAAATTCCTTCTCAACTCGGTTTTAAATTGGCTCCCCCGTATCTTGAGGCTGTGTCCCCTAGTTCTAGTCTCCCCTACCAGTGGAAACAACCTCTCTGCCTCTATCTTGTCTATCCCTTTTATTATTTTAAATGTTTCTATAAGATCACCCCTCATCCTTCTGAACTCCAACGAGTAAAGACCCAGTCTACTCAATCTATCATCATAAGGTAACCCCCTCATCCCCGGAATCAGCCTAGTGAATCGTCTCTGTACCCCCTCCAAAGCTAGTATATCCTTCCTTAAGTCAGGTGACCAAAACTGCACGCAGTACTCCAGGTGCGGCCTCACCAATACCCTATACAGTTGCAGCAGGACCTCCCTGCTTTTGTACTCCATCCCTCTCGCAATGAAGGCCAACATTCCATTTGCCTTCCTGATTACCTGCTGCACCTGCAAACTAACTTTTTGGGATTCATGCACAAGGACCCCCAGGTCCCTCTGCACCGCAGCATGTTGTAAATTCTCCCCATTCAAATAATATTCCCTTTTACTGTTTTTTTTCTCCAAGGTGGATGACCTCACACTTTCCGACATTGTATTCCATCTGCCAAACCTTAGCCCATTCGCTTTACCTATCTAAATCTCTTTGCAGCCTCTCTGTGTCCTCTACACAACCTACTTTCCCACTAATCTTTGTGTCATCTGCAAATTTTGTTACACTACACTCTGTCCCCTCCTCCAGGTCATCTATGTATATTGTAAACAGTTGTGGTCCCAGCACCGATCCCTGTGGCACACCACTTACCACCGATTTCCAACCCGAAAAGGACCCATTTATCCCGACTCTCTGCTTTCTGTTAGCCAGCCAATTCTCTATCCATGCTAATACATTTCCTCTGACTCCGCGTACCTTTATCTTCTGCAGTAACCTTTTGTTTGGCAGTTATCAAATGCCTTTTGGAAATCTAAATACACCACATCCATCGGTACACCTCTATCCACCATGCTCATTATATCCTCAAAGAATTCCAGTAAATTAGTTAAACATGATTTCCCCTTCATGAATCCATGTTGCGTCTGCCTGATTGCACTATTCCTATCTAGATGTCCCGCTATTTCTTCCTTAATGATAGTTTCATGCATTTTCCCCACTACAGATGTTAAACCAACCGGCCTACAGTTACCTGCCTTTTGTCTGCCCCCTTTTTTAAACAGAGGCGTTACATTAGCTGCTTTCCAATCCGCTGGTACCTCCCCAGAGTCCAGAGACTTTTGGTAGATTATAACGACTACATCTGCTATAACTTCCGCCATCTCTTTTAATACCCTGGGATGCATTTCATCAGGACCAGGGGACTTGTCTACCTTGAGTCCCATTAGCCTGTCCAGCACTATCCCCCGAGTGATAGTGATTGTCTCAAGGTCCTCCCTTCCCATATTCCTGTGACCAGCAATTATTGGCATGGTTTTTGTGTCTTCCACTGTGAAGACCGAAGCAAAATAATTGTTTAAGGTCTCAGCCATTTCCACATTTCTCATTATTAAATCCCCCTTCTCATCTTCTAAGGGACCAACATTTACTTTAGTCACTCTTTTCCGTTTTATATATCTGTAAAAGCTTTTACTATCCGTTTTTGTTTTGCGCAAGTTTACCTTCGTAATCTATCTTTCCTTTCTTTATTGCTTTCTTAGTCATTCTTTGCTGTTGTTTAAAATTTTCCCAATCTTCTATTTTCCCACTAACCTTGGCCACCTTATACGCATTGGCTTTTAATTTGATACTCTCCTTTATTTCCTTGGTTATCCACGGCTGGTTATCCCTTCTCTTACCGCCCTTCTTTTTCACTGGAATATACTTTTGTTGAGCACTATGAAAGAGCTCCATAAAAGTCCACCACTGTTCCTCAATTGTGCCACCGTTTAGTCTGTGTTTCCAGTCTACTTTAGCCAACTCTGCCCTCATCCCACTGTAGTCCCCTTTGTTTAAGCATAGTACGCTCGTTTGAGACACTACTTCCTCACCCTCAATCTGTATTACAAATTCAACCATACTGTGATCACTCATTCCGAGAGGATCTTTTACTAGAAGATCGTTTATTATTCCTGTCTCATTACACAGGACCAGACCTAAGGTAGCTTTCTCCCTTGTAGGTTCTGTAACATACTGTTCTAAGAAACAATCCCGTATGCATTCTATGAATTCCTCCTCAAGGCGATTTGATTTGACCAATCGATATGTAGGTTAAAATCCCCCATGATTACTGCTGTTCCTTTTTCACATGACTCCATTATTCCCTTGATTATTGCCCTCCCCACCGTGAAGTTATTATTTGGGGGCCTATAAACTATGCCCACCAGTGACCTTTTCCCCTTACTATCTCTAATCTCCACCCACAATGATTCAACATTTTGTTCATTAGAGCCAATATCGTCTCTCACAACTGCCCTGACATCATCCTTTATTAACAGAGCTACCCCACCTCCTTTCCCTTCTTGTCTATCTTTCCGAATCGTCAGATACCCCTGTATGTTTAATTCCCAGTCTTGGCCACCCTGCACCCACGTTTCTGTAATGGCCACCAAATCATACCCATTTGTAATGATTTGTGCCGTCAACTCATTTACTTTATTTCGAATGCTGCGTGTGTTTAGGTAGAGTGTTTTAATCCTAGTTTTTAAACCATGATTTTTAGTTTTGACTCCTCCTGCAGCCCCTTTATATTCAGTGGCCCTTTTTGTTTTTTGCCTTGGGTTTCTCTGCCCTCCACTTTTACTCATCTCCTTTCTGTCTTTTGCTTTTGTCTCCTTTTTGTTTCTCTCAGTCTCCCTGCATTGGTTCCCATCCCCCTGCCATATTAGTTTAACTCCTCCCCAACAGCACAAGCAAACACTCCCCCTAGGATATTGGTTCCGGTCCTGCCCAGGTGCAGACCGTCCGGTTTGTACTGGTCCCACCTCCCCCAGAACCGGTTCCAATGCCCCAGGAATTTGAATCCCTCCCTGCTGCACCACTGCTCAAGCCACGTATTCATCTGCGCTATCCTGCGATTCCTACTCTGACTAGCACGTGGCACTGGTAGCAATCCCGAGATTACTACTTTTGAGGTCCTACTTTTTAATTTCGCTCCTAACTCCTTAAATTCGTCTTGTAGGACCTCATCCCTTTTTTTACCTATATCGTTGGTACCAATGTGCACCACGACAACTGGCTCTTCACCCTCCCTTTTCAGAATGTCCTGCACCTGCTTCCTGCAGGGTGGATCATTACGCAGGGAGAGGAGCATCAGTGTAGCCCAACAGGAGAAGACGAGGGAAGTAGTCAGGCTTGAGGAGGCTGACATGGATCTATATGTAGATGGGTCTCGGCGCTATATCAACGGGACACCACGGACAGGATGGGCAGTGGTAGATAGCAGCGGACAAGTTAGAAGGGAAGGACGGCTAGAAGGGGGCTTACCAGCTCGAGTAGCTCTGAGGATGGCTAAGGGAAAAAGAGTAAACATCTCTACAGACAGTCGATATGCTTTTGGAGTAGTGCATGATTATACGACAGCCTGGAGTAGACAGGGATACATGACCTTAGGAGGAGGGACAATAAAACACTGATCAACATCAACAGGGAAACGCATGGGCAGACGAGGCAGCCAAGTGGGTAGCAGAGACAGGTACACTGGCCGGGGAAGCCCAGGTCGGAGTATGTACCAGCGGGCCTGAGGGGGGAAACATGCTTAAGGTACAGGGAGAAGCCACTCCACAGCAAAAGGAGGGGTGGAAGCAGAGAGGGGCCCAACAAGGGACCGACGGGATATGGAGGAAAGACGGGAATGTGGTGGCCCTGGAATGCATCCAGAGGAGCCTATTACATTTATACCACGGGTATGTCCATATAGGTAGAACCAATATGATAAGCTCGACATCCAGACGCTGGTGGTGGAAGGGAATGGGTAGAGATATAGAGAACCACAGTAGAAGGTGCCTGACATGAGCAAAATATAACTCAGGGGGGAAAAGTAAAGGTCAGAATAGGACATCAACTACGACCGAAAGGACCCTGGGAAAACTTACAAATAGATTTTACTGGACAGTTACCCAGCAACAAGGGGAAGACATACTGCCTAGTGATAATACCCCGATGGGGAATGTCACTGCAGCTGGACTCAGATCAAGGTACCCACTTCACAGGGAAGGTGATGAAACAGGCCTGCACTTTACTAGAGATTAGGCAAAGGTTCCATATCCCATACCATCCGGAATCCTCCGGATTAGTGGAACGAATGAATAGGGCCTTAAACGCAGCCCTAGCTAAAACAATTGAGGGAACTGGAAAAGGGTGGGTGGAGATGTTACCCAGAGTACTGATGAAGCTCAGGACATTCCCTAGTTGGATGACAGGACTGACACCCTTTGAACCAATGAGACTGCCAGAAGTTTTGGTTACAGGAAACGAGGACAAAGGACCTTGGTATGTATGTAATAACTCGATAGACTGAATACTGTAAACTAACAGGTACAAACCTGGCTCTGCTTTATTAGGGCCCAAAGTGATTACATTACATGATGGCTGGCCTTTTATACCTGGGCTACACACATGTGCGTACAGCCCAATGACCTCCGACTGTGGCACCACCTGGTGGCTAGTAACCCCAAGCATACATACATGACAATATCCCCCTTTAAGATATTAGTAACAGTCTTTTTACAAATTGAGACACTCCGGGGCTTTCTGCTCCCGAGTTGATTGTCTCAGTTCAACTCCAGCCTTGGGCGAGTGTTCTGGGTCTGTTATGACTGGGGGCTGGGGCCGATCTGATGGGAGTGGCAATGACCATGTCAGGGATTGAAAGTCCAGATACATTGATGACAGCGGAGTCCTCTGATGACTGAGGGTAGGTTGGTTGGTCAATGATTGTGTCTTCCTCAGACTGTTCCAGTTCATCCGTGTGCCGCAGTTTGATCTGATCAACATGTTTCCTGCATGTTTGCCCATTCTAGAGCTTAACGATAAACACTCTGTTACCCTCCTTGACTGTAACAGTACCGGTGATCCACTTGGGACCTTGACCATAATTTAGTACATACACAGGATCATTAACAGAAATGTTGCGTGACACAGCAGCGCGATCACGATACCACTGCTGACTTTGATGTCTTTATTCAACATGATCGTTCAAGTCAGGGTGGACAAGAGCGAGCTTGGTCTTGAGACCTCTCTCCATCAATAGTTCAGCAGGGGGACCTCGGTAAGCCTGTAGGGTCTTGTCCTGTAACTAAGCAATATGTGTGACAAGCGAGTCTGCAGTGAACCTTGAGTTACATGTTTCACACTCTGTTTGATGGTTTGGACAGCACGCTCTGCTTGACCATTAGATGTGGGTTTGAATGGTGCTGATCTCACATGTTTGATACCATTGAGTTTCATGAACTCTTGAAACTCCAGACTAGTGAAGCAAGATCTGTTGTCGCTTACAACGATGTCGGGCAGACAATGAGTGGAAAACATGACACGAAGGCTCTCAATGGTAGCTGTGGATGTACTGGATGACATGATTATACACTCTATCCACTTGGAATATGCATCCACCACAACTAAAAACATCTTTCCCAGGAAGGAACCTGCAAAGTCGATGTGGACCCTGGACCATGGTTTAGATGGCCACGACCACAGACTCAGCGGCGATTCCGCTGGTGCTTTACTGAGCTGCATGCAAGTGTTGCACTGATGCAGACATGATTCCAGATCAGAGTCAATTCCAGGCCACCAAACATGACACCCGGCAATGGCTTTTATCATGACAATACCGGGATGGGTGCTATTTAGATCATATACAAATCTCACTCTGCCTTTCTTAGGCATAACAACACGATTACCCCACAGTAAACAATCTGACTGAATGGATCGTTCGTCTTTGCGACGATTGTAAGGTTTGGTCTCATCACCCATTTGCTTGTGTATGGCAGACCAATCACCACTAAGGACACAACGTTTCACAACCGATAATATCGTGTCCTGGCTGGTCCAGGTCTTAACTTGTTGAGCTGTGACAGGGGTTCCTTCACTTTCAAAAGCATCCATGACTAAGAGTAGGTCTACATAAGAACATAAGAACATAAGAATTAGGAACAGGAGTAGGCCATCTAGCCCCTCGAGCCTGCTCCGCCATTCAACAAGACCATGGCTGATCTGGCCGTGGACTCAGCTCCACTTACCCGCCCGCTCCCGTAACCCTTAATTCCCTTATTGGTTAAAAATCGATCTATCTGTGACGTGAATACATTCAATGAGCTAGCCTCAACTGCTTCCTTGGGCAGAGAATTCCACAGATTCACAACCCTCTGGGAGAAGAAATTCCTTCTCAACTCGGTTTTAAATTGGCTCCCCCGTATTTTGAGGTTGTGCCCCCTAGTTCTAGTCTCCTCGACCAGTGGAAACAACCTCTCTGCCTCTATCTTGTCTATCCCTTTCATTATTTTAAATGTTTCTATAAGATCACCCCTCATCCTTCTGAACTCCAACGAGTAAAGACCCAGTCTACTCAATCTATCATCATAAGGTAACCCCCTCATCTCCGGAATCAGCCTAGTAAATCATCTCTGTACCCCCTCCAAGGCTAGTATATCCTTCCTTAAGTAAGGTGACCAAAACTGCACGCAGTACTCCAGGTGCGGCCTTACCAATACCCTATACATTTGCAGCAGGACCTCCCTGCTTTTGTACTCCATCCCTCTCGCAATGAAGGCCAGCATTCCATTCGCCTTCCTGATTACCTGCTGCACCTGCAAACTAACTTTTTAGGATTCATGCACAAGGACCCCCAGGTCCCTCTGCACCGCAGCATGTTGTAATTTCTCCCCATTCAAATAATATTCCCTTTTACTGTTTTTTTCCCCCCAAGGTGGATGACCTCACACTTTCCGACATTGTATTCCATCTGCCAAACCGTAGCCCATTCACTTAACCTATCCAAATCTCTTTGCAGCCTCTCTGTGTCCTCTACACAACCCGCTTTCCCACTAATCTTTGTGTCATCTGCAAATTTTGTTACACTACACTCTGTCCCCTCTTCCAGGTCATCTATGTATATTGTAAACAGTTGTGGTCCCAGCACCGATCCCTGTGGCACACCACTAACCACCGATTTCCAACCCGAAAAGGACCCATTTATCCCGACTCTCTGCTTTCTGTTTGCCAACCAATTCTCGATCCATGCTAATACATTTCCTCTGACTCCACGTCCCTCTATCTTCTGCAGAAACCTTTTGTGTGGCACCTTATCGAATGTCTTTTGGAAATCTAAACACACCACATCCATCGGTACACCTCTATCCACCATGCTCGTTATATCCTCAAAGAATTCCAGTAAATTAGTTAAACATGATTTCCCCTTCATGAATCCATGCTGCGTCTGCTTGATTGCACTATTCCTATCTAGATGTCCCGCTATTTCTTCCTTAATGATAGTTTCAAGCATTTTCACTACAGATGTTAAACTAACCGGCCTATAGTTACCTGCCTTTTTTCTGCCCCCTTTTTTAAACAGAGGCGTTACATGAGCTGCTTTCCAATCCGCTGGTACCTCCCCAGAGTCCAGAAAATTTTGGTAGATTACAACGAATGCATCTGCTATAACTTCCGCCATCTCTTTTAATACCCTGGGATGCATTTCATCAGGACCAGGGGACTTGTCTACCTTGAGTCCCATTAGCCTGTCCAGCACTACCCCCCGAGTGATAGTGATTGTCTCAAGGTCCTCCCTTCCCACATTCCTGTGACCAGCAATTTTTGGCATGGTTTTTGTGTCTTCCACTGTGAAAACCGAAGCAAAATAATTGTTTAAGGTCTCAGCCATTTCCACATTTCCCATTATTAAATCCCCCTTCTCATCTTCTAAGGGACCAACATTTACTTTAGTCACTCTTTTCCGCTTTATATATCTGTAAAAGCTTTTACTATCTGTTTTTATGTTTTGCGCAAGTTTACCTTTGTAATCTATCTTTCCTTTCTTTATTGCTTTTTTAGTCATTCTTTGCTGTTGTTTAAAATTTTCCCAATCTTCTAGTTTCCCACTAACCTTGGCCACCTTATACGCATTGGTCTTTGAATTGATACTCTCCTTTATTTCCTTGGTTATCCACGGCTGGTTATCCCTTCTCTTACCACCCTTCTTTTTCACTGGAATATATTTTTGTTGCGCACTATGAAAGAGCTCCTTAAAAGTCCTCCACTGTTCCTCAATTGTGCCACCGTTTATTCTGTGTTTCCAGTCTACTTTAGCCAACTCTGCCCTCATCCCACTGTAGTCCCCTTTGTTTAAGCATAGTACGCTCGTTTCTGACACAACTTCCTCACCCTCAATCTGTATTACAAATTGAACCATACTGTGATCACTCATTCCGAGAGGATCTTTTACTAGGAGATCGTTTATTTTTTCTGTCTCATTACACAGGACCAGATCTAAGATAGCTTGCTCCCTTGTAGGTTCTGTAACATACTGTTATAAGAAACAATCCCGTATGCATTCTATGAATTCCTCCTCCAGGCTACCCTGTGCGATTTGAGTTGACCAATCGATATGTAGGTTAAAATCCCCCATGATTAATGCCGTTCCTTTTTCACATGCCTCCATTATTCCCTTGATTATTGTCTGCCCCACCGTGAAGTTATTATTTGGGGGCCTATAAACTACGCCCACCAGTGACTTTTTCCCCTTACTATCTCTAATCTCCACCCACAATGATTCAACATTTTGTTCATTAGAGCCAATATCGTCTCTCACAACTGCCCTGATATCATCCTTTATTAACAGAGCTACCCCACCTCCTTTCCCTTCTTGTCTATCTTTCCGAATTGTCAGATACCCCTGTATGTTTAATTCCCAGTCTTGGCCACCCTGCAACCACGTTGCTGTAGAGTGTTTTCATCCTAGTTTTTAAACCATGATTTCTAGTTTTGACCCCTCCTGCAGCCCCTTTATATTCAGTGGCCCTTTTTGTTCTTTGCCTTGGGTTTCTCTGCCCTCCACTTTTCCTCATCTCCTTTCTGTCTTTTGCTTTTGCCTCCTTTTTGTCTCCCTCTGTCTCCCTGCATTGGTTCCCATCCCCCTGCCATATTAGTTTAACTCCTCCCCAACAGTACGAGCAAACACTCCCCTTAGGACATTGGTTCCGGTCCTGCCCAGGTGCAGACCGTCCGGTTTGTACTGGTCCCACCTCCCCCAGATCCGGTTTCAATGCCCCAGGGATTTGAATCCCTCCCTGCTGCACCACTGCTCAAGCCACGTATTCATCTGAGCTATCCTGCGATTCCTACTCTGACTAGCACGTGGCACTGGTAGCAATCCCGAGATTACTACTTTTGAGGTCCTACTTTTTAATTTAGCTCCTAGCTCCTTAAATTTGTCTCGTAGGACCTCATCCCTTTTTTTACCTATGTCGTTGGTACCAATGTGCACCACGACAACTGGCTGTTCTCCCTCCCTTTTTAGAATGTCCTGCACCCGCTCCGAGATATCCTTGACCCTTGCACCAGGGAGGCAACATACCATCCTGGAGTCTCGATTGCGGCCGCAGAAACGCCTATCTATTCCCCTTACAATTGAATCCCCTATCACTATCGCTCTCCCACTCTTTTTCCTGCACTCCTGTGCAACAGAGCCAGGTCTGCAGGTTGTGGCATCTCCACCTCCAGTGTGAGCAACGGCAGACGGATCAGTGCATCGGCACAATTTGAGGTACTAGGTCTATGGCGAATGACATAATCATAGGCAGATAATGTCAGTGCCCACCTCTGGATGTGGGACGATGCATTGGTATTGATACCTTTGTTTTCCGAAAACAATGAAATGTTTCCAGTTCAAACCGAAGACCAAACAGGTACTGATGCATCCTTTTAACCCCATGCACACAGGTTAATGCTTCTTTTTCTACCATGCTGTAGGCTCTTTCCGCCTTTAACAAACTTTTAGAAGCATGCGCAACAGGTTGTAGTTTACCCGACTCATTAGCTTGTCGGAGCACGCAACCAACTCCATATGATGAAGCATCACAAGCCAATACTAGACGCTTACACGGATCATAATGTACCAGCAGCTTGTTAGAGCAAAGCAGATTAGTAGCTTTCTCAAAAGCTCTGTCTTGAGACACACCCCAAACCCAGTTGTCACCTTTTCTTAGCAACATGTGCAGTGGCTCTAATACAGTGATCAATCTCGGTAGGAAATTAGCGAAGTAGTTGAGTAGACCAAGGAACGAACGCAGCTCCGTCACATTCTGAGGCTTGGGTGTATTTTTGATGGCCTTGGTTTTCGAGTCCGTAGGCCTGATGCCGTCAGCAGCAATTTCCCTCCCCAGGAATTCGACTTCCGGTGCCATGACTACACACTTCAAACTTTTCAGTCTGAGTCCCACTTTGTCCAGACGATGTAGAACCTCTTCCAGGTTGTTCAGGTGTTCGGCGGTGTCACGACCTGTGACCAGGATGTTATCTTGGAACACGACGGTTCTAGGGACGGACTTCAGTAGACTCTCCATGTTCCTCTGAAATATGGCTGCAGCCGAGCGAATTCCGAAAGGACACCTGTTGTAGATAAACAGTCCTTTATGAGAGTTGATGCACGTAAGTTTCTTCAACGTCTCGACCAGCTCCTGTGTCATGTAGGCCAACGTCAGATCCAGTTTAGTGAACGACTTCCCCCCGGCTAGCGTTGTAAACAGGTCATCAGCCTTCGGTAATGGGTATTGATCCTGTTTCGAAACTCGGTTGATCGTAACCTTGTAGTCTCCACAAATTCTGACAGTGCCATCATTTTTCAACACGGGAACAATGGGGCTGGCCCATTCATTAAATTTGACCGGTGATATGATCCCTTCATGCTGGAGTCTGTCCAGTTCGATTGCGACCTTCTCCCTCATCATGTATAGAACCGCCTGAACTTTATGATGGACGGGTCTTGCATCTGAGTCCACGTGGATCTGCACCTTGGCTCCCGTGAATTTGCCGATGCCCGTTTCAAACAGCGAGGGGAATTTGTTCAGCACTTGAGCACATGGAGCATCATCCGACAACGACAACACTTTGATATCGTTCCAATTCCTGCCGAACAGCGTTGGACCATTGCCTGGAACAATGCATAACGGTAAATCGTGAACTGCACCATCATACGACATCTTGACTACTGCACTGCCAATCACTGTTATAAGTTCTTTAGTGTATATACCAACTTGGCATTGACTGGACTCAGCTTAGGCCTTACAGCCTTAGTATCCCACAGTTTGTCAAATGTTCTCTGGCTCGTTTCTTGATTGACTTGCACCCATGTCCAATTCCATCGGTACCATCACACTGGTAAGTTTCACATTAATCATTATCGGTTGGCTCTTTGTTAGGAACGAATACAGTCCATACACTTCCTCCTCTGGTATCTCAGATTGCATATCCGAATCCGCGCTATACTGGTTATCATCCTCCACGTGGTGTGTCGCAGCACGCTTGCTCAGTTGCGGACACATGCGCTGGAGATGCCCACATCTCAAACAGCCTTTACAAATGTACTGTTTAAACCGACACTGATGAGGCCGATGATTGCCCCACAATGCCAACACGGTGATATCGGATTCATTCCCGTTGGCGGACTTTGAGCAGCCACAGGTTTCACATATGCAGCTCTGCCAAACGACAAAACAATCTTGTTTACAGCACTTGCCGAGTTCCGATTTTCCGATGACATCTGCTTTAAGTATTTATTCTTCATCATGCATGCCTGGGCAATCGTGATGGCCTTGCTCAAATCCCGCGTCTCCGCCGCCAGTAGCTTACGCAGGGTCACCTCGTGGTTGATGCCGATTACAAAGAAGTCCCGCAGCATGTCTCCCAACACGTTTTCGAACTTATATGGTCCAGCTAGACGTCTTAGGTCGGCAACGAATTCCGACACATCCTGGCCCTCAGAACGAACGTGCTTGTAGAATCGATATCGTGAGATGATGATGCCTTCTTCTGGTTTGAGATGGTCACATACCAGAGCACACAATTCCTCATAGTCCTTGTCCGTTGGACTTGCAGGCGAGAGAAGATTTTTACGAGTCCATAGATTTTCGGACCGCAAACCGTGAGGAAGACCGCCCTGCGTCTAACTGCGTCAGTGGGTTCCTTCATTTTGTTGGCCACGAAGTACTGGTCCAGGCGAGCTACAAAATCTGCCCAGTCCCCTCCCTCCACGAATCTCTCCAGAATTTCAATTGTGTTCATTTTTGCATGCGATTGTTCTTGTTACCTCGTCACCAAATGTTATGTATGTAATAACTCGATAGACTGAATACTGTAAACTAACACAGGTACAAACCTGGCCCTGCTTTATTAGGGCCCAAAGTGATTCATTACATGATGGCTTGCCTCTTATACCTGGGCTGCACACACGTGTGCGTACAGCCCAATGACCTCCGACAATGGCGCCACCTGGTGGCTAGTAATCCCAAGCATGGATTCTAGGGAGGTCCCAGCAGATTGGAAAACTGCAAATGTAATGCCCCTATTTAAAAAAGGCAGACAAAAAGCAGGAAACTATAGACCAGTTAGCCTAACATCTGTGGTTGGGAAAATGTTGGAGTCCATTATTAAAGGAGCAGTAGCAGGACATTTGAAAAAGCAAAATTCGGTCAGGCAGAGTCAGCATGGGTTTATGAAGGGGAAGTCATGTTTGACAAATTTGCTGGAGTTCTTTGAGGATGTAATGAACAGGGTGGATAAAGGGGAACCAGTGGATGTGGTGTATTTGGACTTCCAGAAGGCATTTGACAAGATACCATATAAAAGGTTACTGCACAAGATAAAAGTTCACGGGGTTGGGGGTAATATGGATAGAGGATTGGCTAACTAACAGAGAACAGAGAGTCGTGACAAATGGTTCATTCTCTGGTTGGCAACCGGTAACTAGTGGGGTGTCGCACGGATCAGTGCTGGGACCCCAACTATTTACAATCTATATTAACGACTTGGAAGAAGGGACTGAGTGTAACGTAGACAAGTTTGCTGACGATACAAAGATGGGAGGAAAAGCAATGTGTGAGGAGGACACAAAAAATCTGCAAAAGGACACAGACAGGCTAAGTGAGTGGGCAAAATTTTGGCAGATGGAGTATAATGTTGGAAAGTGTGAGGTCATGCACTTCAGCAGAAAAAAAATCAAAGATCAAGTTATTATTTAAATGGAGAAAGATTGCAAAGTGCCGCAGTACAGCGGGACCTGGGGGTACTCGAGCATGAAACATATAAGGAGAGTATGCAGGTGCAGCAAGTGATCAGGAAGGCCAATGGTATCTTGGCCTTTATTGCAAAGGGGATGGAGTATAAAAGCAGGGAAGTCTTGCTACAGTTATACAAGGTATTGGTGAGGCCACACCTGGAATACTGCGTGCAGTTTGGGTTTCCATATTTACAAAAGGATATACTTGCTTTGGAGGCAGTTCAGAGAAGGTTCACTCGGTTGATTCCGGGGATGAGGGGGTTGACTTATGAGGAAAGGTTGAGTAGGTTGGGCCTCTACTCATTGGAATTCAGAAGAATGAGAGGTGATCTTATTGAGATGTATAAGATTATGAGGTGGCTTGACAGGGTGGATATAGAGAGGATGTTTCCACTGATGGGGGAGACTCGATCTAGAGGCAACGATCTTAGAATAAGGGGCCGCCCATTTAAAACAGAGATGAGGAGAAATTTCTTCTCAGAGGGTTGTGAATCTGTGGAATTTGCTGCCTCAGAGAGCTGTGGAAGCTGGGTCATTGAATAAATTGAAGACAGAAATGGACGGTTTCTTAAATGCTAAGAGGATAAGGGGTTATGGGGAGCGGGCAGAGAAATGGAGCTGAGTCCATGATCAGATCAGCCATGATCTTATTGAATGGCAGAGCAGGCTCGTATGGCCTACTCCTGTTCCTATTTCTTATGTTCTTATGTTCTTACATACATGACAGACCTTATAAAGACAGAATACGGAGGTTTGTGATGGAACTCTGTAAGCAGTTACATGACGTAAAAGCACAGGCTAGAGATCTGTAAGTAATCAAGGACTTCATGAACGACACTAAGGAACAGAAGGTCCAAATACCCCAAAGGGACCAATCAGGTGATGGGGAGGATGGTAAGGGACAAAGTTATAAGGGGTATCGGCAAGTGGAAACACTGGACCCAGTTAAAAAAGCATGGTCACAAACTAACCGGTGACAACCGGGAAATATTGTTTTTTGCAGGACTGCAGTGCTTGTGGAAACAACGTGGGGTAACACAGCCTCATATCAAGGACAACAGGCTGAGGGATGGCAAGGCCTGTATTACAGGGACTCGGGTGACATTAGTTTAATAAAGAATCAAAAACACTGATGGTGACGGACGTAACAAGGAAACGAAACAACATTGGGGATGGGCCAGTTATACGGGACCAATAATTAGTGTGAATAAGACTGCGGTGTGTTTTATAATCAGGAGGGACAGAGATACTGCCCCCGGGGGAAGGGCGTGCAGGTTTCACTCAACATCTATGAATGGTGGTGGAGGGGTATCTCCCGAGATAGACCCACCAACACGGCCCCACCCACTACTTCAGCAACAGTGAGCAGTACCAGGGCCCCGACCAGCACACCCCAGCGACACCAACGTGTCCAACTATGAACGCTGAGGCAAAAGGGGATTGAAAAGGCAGACCAAGGATAAGATACACTTCGGGGTACGTCAGCAAATAATTACTGTATTCCTAAATAACCATCCCCATTCTGGGGTTAAACACTATAAGCCTGTGTAAAAACCTGACCCTGCGGGCACCTAAAGGCCCTGAATCAAAAACCATGACAGATGTGGAAGAGAGGGTCAGGTAAAAAGTGGGATACTAGAAATGGTACGCAGCGGGATACACGGCGGGAGTTGTGACGGTAAACACTATAGATGATCGAATTGATGCCCTAACACGAACCTTACATGGATTGTTGGGGAGAAATGTGGGAGAAACCTGTGTGCAGTACCATGACAATCCAGAAATGTACCTGAAGAGATGAACAGTACTAAAAGTCTCAGCATAGATGATTGTTATAAAAATAACCAAATTGCTTTATGTTGAGATCCACTACAAATGATCAAAAATGACTGTGGATATGACCAAGTGGAGGGGTGCACCCCCTAACACAGGACTACTAAATTATCACTGTTCCACAAGGAAATGGAGGTTGATGTGTGAGCACCACGGCAACTGAAATGAAGAAGGAACACCTCATGCACCATTATGGACACTGACTTCTGCTTTACTGCGCTTGACTAGACAGATGTAAAGGGGTTTATTATAACCCCTGAACTAAAGGAGAAGGAAACCATTGATGATAGACATTACTCGAGGAGGTTATGCGAAAGCCATTGGGGCACAAGGAAAACCGTTACTTGAACTGAAAGAGGAACAAATTCGACTGAAGTGGACACAACATCGAGGATACCCCAGGCGGGGCAGACATTCCAACACCGAGAAAATGTTGGCTAGAAAAGACTTATACATGAACTATGCTGACTAAATGTACTGGTTGTAGTGCAAGGGAACTCAGCTTGCTAGTATTATCCTGTAAAAAGGTGTAACCGACTTAAGAGGCAGGCCCCAGCCCGTACTATAGTTAAACATTGAATAAAGGGAAATTAGACAGTCCAGCAGAAAGGACTTATTTAGTATAACCTTGATGGGAAAGCCAACAGGTAGTCCTGCAGCCCGGGAAGTAGTGCTACTCAAGCGAAAAGACATCCCTGGAATTAATTGGGAAATGGCCTATCTTGGGCATATAGCCAAGGGCCATGAGGGGGGAATTGTAAGGGATATAGAATTGTAGCGGGCATAGAGCAGACAAATAGGTGGTCAGAACACAATGCTGAAGGTAGTGAACTAATCAGTATGTAACTCCGCTGATAGCAATAGACCTATTAATGATTTTGTAGGAGGATACCTCCTTTGCAAAACCTGTACAAATTATACTCGAAACCTCTTGTATTTTGAAGGTTCCACGATTGAACCTTCCCTTGCATTTGCACGAAATAAAGCCAGTTGAACCTAAGATTTATTTTGTTTAATTCCATGGTCGTTATATGGAGGGCGATGGGTGAGGTGTCAATTACCTATATCAGGTAGTCCGCCCCGAGGGAGAGTAGTCTTCCTTTTACCCCAACACAAGTCATCCTCAACTCTGGGGAACTGCTGAAGAGAAGGTTAGATGGGACAGTGCAGGGGGAGCTTTACTCTGTATCTAACCCCCTGTACCTGCCCTGGGAGTGTTTGATGGGACAGTGTCGAGGGAGCTTTACTCTGTATCTAACCCCCTGTACCTGCCCTGGGAGTGTTTGATGGGACAGTGTAGAGGGAGCTTTACTCTGTATCTAACCCCCTGTACTTGCCCTGGGAGTGTTTGATGGGACAGTGTAGAGGGAGCTTTACTCTGTATCTAACCCATGCTGTACCTGCCCTGGGAGTGTTTGATGGGACAGTGTAGAGGGAGCTTTACTCTGTATCTAACCCCCTGTACCTGCCCTGGGAGTGTGTGATGGGACAGTGTAGAGGGAGCTTTACTCTGTATCTAACCCCTGTACCTGCCCTGGGAGTGTTTGATGGGACAGTGTAGAGGGAGATTTACTCTGTATCTAACCCCTGTACCTGCCCTGGGAGTGTTTGATGGGACAGTGTAGGGGGAGCTTTACTCTGTATCTAACCCCCTGTACCTGCCCTGGGAGTGTTTGATGGGACAGTGTAGAGGGAGCTTTACTCTGTATCTAATCCCCTGTACCTGCCCTGGGAGTGTTTGATGGGACAGTGTAGAGGGAGCTTTACTCTGTATCTAATCCCCTGTACCTGCCCTGGGAGTGTTTGATGGGACAGTGTAGAGGGAGCTTTACTCTGTATCTAACCCCCTGTACCTGCCCTGGGAGTGTTTGATAGGACAGTGTAGAGGGAGCTTTACTCTGTATCTAACCCCCTGTACCTGCCCTGGGAGTGTTTGATGGGACAGTGTAGAGGGAGCTTTACTCTGTATCTAACCCCCTGCAACCTGCCCTGGGAGTGTTTGATGGGACAGTGTAGAGGGAGCTTTACTCTGTATCTAACCCCCTGTACCTGCCCTGGGAGTGTTTGATGGGACAGTGTAGAGGGAGCTTTACTCTGTATCTAACCCCCTGCACCTGCCCTGGGAGTGTTTGATGGGACAGTGTAGAGGGAGCTTTACTCTGTATCTAACCCCCTGTACCTGCCCTGGGAGTGTTTGATGGGACAGTGTAGAGGGAGATTTACTCTGTATCTAACCCCTGTACCTGCCCTGGGAGTGTTTGATGGGACAGTGTAGAGGGAGATTTACTCTGTATCTAACCCCTGTACCTGCCCTGGGAGTGTTTGATGGGACAGTGTAGGGGGAGCTTTACTCTGTATCTAACCCCGTGCTGTACCTGCCCTGGGAGTGTTTGATGGGACAGTGTAGAGGGAGCTTTACTCTGTATCTAACCCCCTGTACCTGCCCTGGGTGTGTTTGATGGGACAGTGTAGAGGGAGATTTACTCTGTATCTAACCCCTGTACCTGCCCTGGGAGTGTTTGATGGGACAGTGTAGAGGGAGCTTTACTCTGTATCTAACCCCGTGCTGTACCTGCCCCGGGAGTGTTTGATGGGACAGTGTAGAGGGAGATTTACTCTGTATCTAACCCCTTGTACCTGCCCTGGGAGTGTTTGATGGGACAGTGTAGGGGGAGCTTTACTCTGTATCTAACCCCCTGTACCTGCCCTGGGAGTGTTTGATGGGACAGTGTAGAGGGAGCTTTACTCTGTATCTAACCCCGTGCTGTACCTGCCCTGGGAGTGTTTGATGGGACAGTGTAGGGGGAGCTTTACTCTGTATCTAACCCCCTGTACCTGCCCTGGGAGTGTTTGATGGGACAGTGTAGAGGGAGCTTTACTCTGTATCTAACCCCATGCTATACCTGCCCTGGGAGTGTTTGATGGGACAGTGTAGAGGGAGCTTTACTCTGTATCTAACCCCGTGCTGTACCTGCCCTGGGAGTGTTTGATGGGACAGTGTAGAGGGAGCTTTACTCTGTATCTAACCCCCTGTACCTGCCCTGGGAGTGTGTGATGGGACAGTGCAGAGGGAGCTTTACTCTGTATCTAACCCCCTGTACCTGCCCCGGGAGTGTTTGATGGGACAGTGCAGAAGGAGCTTTACTCTGTATCTAACCCCCTGTATCTGCCCTGGGAGTGTTTGATGGGACAGTGTAGAGGGAGCTTTACTCTGTATCTAACCCCCTGTACCTGCCCTGGGAGTGTTTGATGGGACAGTGTAGAGGGAGCTTTACTCTGTATCTAACCCCCTGTACCTGCCCTGGGAGTGTTTGATGGGACAGTGTAGATGGAGCTTTACTCTGTATTTAACCCCCTGTACCTGTCCTGGGAGTGTTTGATGGGACAGTGTAGAGGGAGCTTTACTCTGTGTCTAACCCGTGCTGAACCTGCCCTGGGAGTGTTTGATGGGACAGTGTAGAGGGAGCTTTACTCTGTGTCTAACCCGTGCTGAACCTGCCCTGGGAGTGTTTGATGGGACAGTGTAGAGGGAGCTTTACTCTATATCTAACCCCCTGTACCTGCCCTGGGAGTGTTTGATGGGACAGTGTAGAGGGAGCTTTACTCTGTATCTAACCCCCTGTACCTGCCCTGGGAGTGTTTGATGGGACAGTGTAGAGGGAGCTTTACTCTGTATCTAACCCCCTGTACCTGCCCTGGGAGTGTTTGATGGGACAGTGTAGAGGGAGCTTTACTCTGTATCTAACCCCCTGTACCTGCCCTGGGAGTATTTGATGGGACAGTGTAGAAGGAGCTTTACTCTGTATCTAACCCCCTGTACCTGCCCTGGGAGTGTTTGACTGGGTCAAAGCTGATCAGAGTTTTAGTCCCCATCATTGGCATCCTTAATTTATTTTTATAAAATAACTGAAATTCTAAAATGTAAGAACATACAAGACATTTACCTGACAAATATTTTGTTGTAGTGGTTCTGGTTTATTTTTACCTCTGAGCAAACGGTGTCCACCTGTTGTACCAGACGCTTGGGCCAGGTCATCTCACTCTGCAAAATAAAGTCAGCCTGTGGTCACTGTGCTTGATCGAGTCAGCTGCCACCCATCGGTAACTAGTGCAGCATTGATTCCCCCAAACCCACCACTGACCCCCGACCCACCACTGACCCCCGACCCACCACTGACCCCCGACCCACCACCGACCCCCGACCCACCACCGTCCCCCCGACCCACCATCGACCCCCGACCCACCACTGACCCCCGACCCACCACTGACCCCCAAACCCACCACTGACCCCCGACCCACCACTGACATCCCCCGACCCACAACTGACCCCCAAACCCACCACTGACCCCCGACCCACCACTGACCCCCGACCCACCACTGACCCCCAAACCCACCACTGACCCCCGACCCACCACTGACCCCCAAACCCACCACTGACCCCCGACCCACCACTGACCCCCAAACCCACCACTGACCCCCGACCCCCGACCCACCACTGACCCCCGACCCACCACTGACCCCCGACCCACAAGTGACCCCCAAACCCACCACTGATCCCCGACCCACCACTGACCCCCGACCCCCGACCCACCACTGACCCCCGACCCACCACCGTCCCCCCGCTGACCCCCCGACCCACCACTGACCCCCGACCCACCACCGTCCCCCCGACCCACCACCGACCCCCGACCCACCACCGTCCCCCCGCTGACCCCCCGACCCACCACTGACCCCCGACCCACCACCGTCCCCCCGCTGACCCCCCGACCCACCACTGACCCCCGACCCACCACCGTCCCCCCGCTGACCCCCCGACCCACCACTGACCCCCGACCCACCATCGACCCCCGACCCACCATCGACCCCCGACCCACCACCGACCCCCGACCCACCACCGACCCCCGACCCACCACCGACCCCCCGACCCACCACCGACCCCCGACCCACCATCGACCCCCGACCCACCACCGACCCCCGACCCACCATCGACCCCCGACCCACCACTGACCCCCGACCCACCACTGACCCCCGACCCACCACTGACCCCCGACCCACCACCGACCCCCCGACCCACCACTGACCCCCGACCCACCACTGACCCCCGACCCACCACTGACCCCCGACCCACCACCGACCCCCGACCCACCACCGACCCCCCGACCCACCACTGACCCCCGACCCACCACTGACCCCCGACCCACCACTGACCCCCAAACCCACCACTGACCCACCACTGACCCCCGACCCACAACTGACCCCCAAACCCACCACTGACCCACAACTGACCCCCGACCCACCACCGACCCCCCGACCCACCACTGACCCCCGACCCACAACTGACCCCCCGACCCACCACTGACCCCCGACCCACAACTGACCCCCAAACCCACCACTGACCCCCGACCCACCACTGACCCCCGACCCCCGACCCACCACTGACCCCCGACCCACCACTGACCCCCGACCCACCACCGTCCCCCCGCTGACCCCCCGACCCACCACTGACCCCCGACCCACCACCGACCCCCGACCCACCACCGTCCCCCCGACCCACCACCGTCCCCCCGACCCACCACTGACCCCCGACCCACCACCGTCCCCCCGACCCACCATCGACCTCCGACCCACCACTGACCCCCGACCCACCACCGTCCCCCCGACCCACCACCGTCCCCCCGACCCACCACTGACCCCCGACCCACCACTGACCCCCGACCCACCATCGACCCCCCGACCCACCATCGACCTCCGACCCACCACTGACCACCGACCCACCACCGTCCCCCCGACCCACCACTGACCCCCGACCCACCACCGTCCCCCCGACCCACCACTGACCCCTGACCCACCATCGACCCCCGACCCACCACTGACCCCCGACCCACCACTGACCCCCGACCCACCACTGACCCCCGACCCACCACTGACCCCCAAACCCACCACTGACCCCCGACCCACCACTGACCCCCAAACCCACCACTGACCCCCGACCCACCACTGACCCCCGACCCACCACTGACCCCCAAACCCACCACTGACCCCCAAACCCACCACTGACCCCCGACCCACCACTGACCCCCAAACCCACCACTGACCCCCGACCCACCATCGACCCCCCCGACCCACCACCGTCCCCCCGACCCACCACTGACCCCCGACCCACCACTGACCCCCGACCCACCACCGTCCCCCCGACCCACCACTGACCCTTGACCCACCACCGTCGCCCCGACCCACCACTGACCCCCGACCCACCACCGTCCCCCCGACCCACCATCGACCCCCGACCCACCATCGACCACCGACCCCCGACCCACCACTGACCCCCCGACCCACCATCGACCCCCGACCCACCACCGACCCCCCGACCCACCATCGACCCCCGACCCACCATCGACCCCCCCGACCCACCACCGTCCCCCCGACCCACCACCGACCCCCCGACCCACCATCGACCCCCGACCCACCACTGACCCCCGACCCACCACCGACCCCCCGACCCACCATCGACCCCCGACCCACCATCGACCCCCGACCCACCACTGACCCCCGACCCACCACCGACCCCCC
Organism: Pristiophorus japonicus; assembly: GCF_044704955.1. Lineage (NCBI taxonomy): Eukaryota > Metazoa > Chordata > Chondrichthyes > Pristiophoridae > Pristiophorus > Pristiophorus japonicus. Next base: position 185,385,851 of record NC_091991.1, on the reverse strand, counting down.
GACCCACCATCGACCCCCGACCCACCACCGACCCCCCGACCCACCATCGACCCCCGACCCACCACTGACCCCCGACCCACCACCGACCCCCCGACCCACCATCGACCCCCGACCCACCATCGACCCCCGACCCACCACTGACCCCCGACCCACCACTGACCCCCGACCCACCACTGACCCCCGACCCACCACTGACCCCCGACCCACCACCGTCCCCCCGACCCACCACCGACCCCCGACCCACCATCGACCCCCGACCCACCACTGACCCCCGACCCACCACCGACCCCCGACCCACCACCGACCCCCGACCCACCACCGTCCCCCCGACCCACCACTGACCCCCGACCCACCACCGACCCCCCACCGAACCCCCCGACCCACCACTGACCCCCGACCCACCACTGACCCCCGACCCACCATCGACCCCCCCGACCCACCACTGACCCCCGACCCACCATCGACCCCCGACCCACCACCGACCCCCGACCCACCACTGACCCCCGACCCACCACTGACCCCCCGACCCACCACCGTCCCCCCGACCCACCACTGACCCCCGACCCACCACTGACCCCCGACCCACCATCGACCCCCCCGACCCACCACTGACCCCCGACCCACCACCGACCCACCACTGACCCCCGACCCACCATCGACCCCCCCGACCCACCACTGACCCCCGACCCACCACTGACCCCCGACCCACCACTGACCCCCCGACCCACCACCGACCCCCGACCCACCACCGTCCCCCCGACCCACCACCGACCCCCGACCCACCACCGACCCCCGACCCACCACTGACCCCCGACCCACCACCGTCCCCCCGACCCACCACTGACCCCCGACCCACCACTGACCCCCGACCCACCATCGACCCCCCGACCCACCACTGACCCCCGACCCACCATCGACCCCCCGACCCACCACTGACCCCCGACCCACCACTGACCCCCGACCCACCATCGACCCCCCCGACCCACCACTGACCCCCGACCCACCACTGACCCCCCGACCCACCACCGTCCCCCCGACCCACCACCGACCCCCCACTTACCCCCGACCCACCATCGACCCCCCGACCCACCACCGACCCCCGACCCACCACTGACCCCCGACCCACCACCGTCCCCCCGACCCACCACCGTCCCCCCGACCCACCACTGACCCCCGACCCACCACCGACCCCCCCGACCCACCACCGACCCCCCCGACCCACCACTGACCCCCGACCCACCACCGACCCCCCCGACCCACCACTGACCCCCGACCCACCACTGACCCCCGACCCACCACCGACCCCCCCGACCCACCACCGACCCCCCCGACCCACCACTGACCCCCGACCCACCACTGACCCCCGACCCACCACCGTCCCCCCGACCCACCACTGACCCCCGACCCACCACTGACCCCCGACCCACCACTGACCCCCGACCCACCACCGACCCCCCCGACCCACCACCGACCCCCCCGACCCACCACCGACCCCCCCGACCCACCACTGACCCCCGACCCACCACTGACCCCCGACCCACCACCGTCCCCCCGACCCACCACTGACCCCCGACCCACCACTGACCCCCGACCCACCACTGACCCCCGACCCACCATCGACCCCCCCGACCCACCACTGACCCCCGACCCACCACCGTCCCCCCGACCCACCACTGACCCCCGACCCACCACTGACCCCCGACCCACCACTGACCCCCGACCCACCACCGTCCCCCCGACCCACCACCATCCCCCCGACCCACCACTGACCCCCGACCCACCACTGACCCCCGACCCACCACTGACCCCCGACCCACCATCGACCCCTGACCCACCACCGTCCCCCCGACCCACCATCGACCCCCGACCCACCACCGTCCCCCCGACCCACCTCTGTCCCCCCGACCCACCATCGACCCCCGACCCACCACCGACCCCCGACCCACCACTGACCCCCGACCCACCACCGACCCCTGACCCACCACTGACCCCCGACCCACCACTGACCCCCGACCCACCATCGACCCCCCGACCCACCACTGACCCCCGACCCACCATCGACCCCCCGACCCACCACTGACCCCCGACCCACCATCGACCCCCCCGACCCACCACTGACCCCCGACCCACCACTGACCCCCCGACCCACCACCGTCCCCCCGACCCACCACCGACCCCCCCGACCCACCACTTACCCCCGACCCACCATCGACCCCCCGACCCACCACCGACCCCCGACCCACCACTGACCCCCGACCCACCACCGTCCCCCCGACCCACCACCGTCCCCCCGACCCACCACTGACCCCCGACCCACCACCGACCCCCCCGACCCACCACCGACCCCCCCGACCCACCACTGACCCCCGACCCACCACCGACCCCCCCGACCCACCACTGACCCCCGACCCACCACTGACCCCCGACCCACCACCGACCCCCCCGACCCACCACCGACCCCCCCGACCCACCACTGACCCCCGACCCACCACTGACCCCCGACCCACCACCGTCCCCCCGACCCACCACTGACCCCCGACCCACCACTGACCCCCGAACCACCACTGACCCCCGACCCACCACCGACCCCCCCGACCCACCACCGACCCCCCCGACCCACCACTGACCCCCGACCCACCACTGACCCCCGACCCACCACCGTCCCCCCGACCCACCACTGACCCCCGACCCACCACTGACCCCCGACCCACCACTGACCCCCGACCCACCATCGACCCCCCCGACCCACCACTGACCCCCGACCCACCACCGTCCCCCCGACCCACCACTGACCCCCGACCCACCACTGACCCCCGACCCACCACTGACCCCCGACCCACCACCGTCCCCCCGACCCACCACCATCCCCCCGACCCACCACTGACCCCCGACCCACCACTGACCCCCGACCCACCATCGACCCCTGACCCACCACCGTCCCCCCGACCCACCATCGACCCCCGACCCACCACCGTCCCCCCGACCCACCTCTGTCCCCCCGACCCACCATCGACCCCCGACCCACCATCGACCCCTGACCCACCACTGACCCCCCCGACCCACCATCGACCCCTGACCCACCACTGACCCCCCCGACCCACCACCGAGCCCCCGACCTACCATTGACCCCCGACCCACCGTCGACCCCCGACCTCCCGACCCATTATCCCCCAGACCCATCATCGACCTCCTGAATCCCCATCGACCCCCCGACACACCACTCACCCCCCTGCGACCCCCCTGAATCCCCATTGACCTCCCCGACCCCACCCCCCCATTGACCCTCCGAATCCCCATCGACCCCCCTGACCCACCCCCCATTGACCCCCCCGACCCACCATCGACCCCTCTTCGACACCACAAAACCCCCCCACTGACTCCCCCCGACCCACCACTGACCCCCGCAATGCCCATCGACCCCCCCAAACCCATCGTCATCCCGAAAACAAACACTTTCCCTTCCCAACTGTTTCTTCACTAGTCATTGCCCAACTGTTGCGAACTCGGAGACACACGGCCATTGCAACTGCATCAAATGTGCAGCTCAGCTGACCCGGCTCAACACTGGCTCAACACTGGCTCAACACTGGCTCAAAGCTGGTACCGTTGGAGCTGGCGTGCGTTCAAACTGAGTACAGCAGGACGTGCCGCCCAGATCATCACAAGTTTATTAACAACCAAGGCAGTGAAGACCATGAGTGTCGACAGCAGCAACGACAACGCCTAATATGGCAAGGCAAATTCTTCTGCAAATCCACACAAGGCCACACAAGGTACCTTCATTTCTGGTTTGAAGCTCTCACACATTTTCTCGTACCATTCAGACGTGGACTTCTGTAAAATTAACACAGCGCAAATCAACGTAATGTCACTCAATGTAGAGTCACTCGACACAGTCAGTCAACGCAGAGTCACAGAGTCACTCGACACGAGTCACTCAACACAGTCACTCGACGCAGAGTCAGAGTCACTCGACGCAAAGTCACAGAGTCACTTGACACGAGTCACTCAACACAGAATCACAGAGTCACTCGACAGTTAGTCGACACAGAGTCACAGAGTCACTCGACACAGAGTCACTCAACAGTTAGTCGACAGAGTCAGAGTCACTCGACACGAGTCACTCAACAGAGTCACAGAGTCACTCGACACGAGTCACTCGACGCAGAGTCACAGAGTCACCTGACACGAGTCACTCGACACAGAGTCATAGAGTCACTCGACACAGTCACTCGACGCAGAGTCACAGAGTCACTCGACACAGTGTCACGGAGTCACTCAACAGAGTCACTCGAAATGGACTCAGTCATTCAACACAAAGTCAGAGTCACTCGACATAGATGCACAAAACACCTTTTTGAATCTGAGTGGCAGTTTGCGGGTTAAGCTGAAACACATTTTCTGTGGTGCATGTTCTGAGACCCCCACCTTTTGATCGAGATGTGAAACTGTACTTCAGTACTTCACTGTCTCTGCTCCAACACTCACTGGCACTAGAACGGGATCGCCCAATTCAGCGATCCAAGGGACCGTGGAACAGCACAAATTGCACGAGACGCTTTGTTGCTTTCCACTTGACACTAGAGATGGTGAGGGATGAGTCAATTAGTGCTGAGAACTCTTCGCCCGGGAAAGGTCTCACCCCATAGAATTCATGTGTCTTCTATTTACCTTCCAAAACTAGTACTTTGCATTTGTCCATATTAAACTTCATTTGCTGCTCGTCAGCCCAACTGGAAATGCTGTTGAGTTCTTTTGATAAAATTGTCATCATCTCCTCTGAGCAGACAATGCTGCTGGTTTATCAGTCAATTTAAGTAAAGTTGTGACTGCGATTCCAGGTCATTGATGTAAAGCGGGAACATCACAGGCCCCTGGGCATCCTTCCACTGACTAATGTAACCCCACTTTAAAAAAAAATGAGAGAGAGAAAACAGGGAATTATAGACCGGTTAGCCTGACATCAGTAGTGGGGAAAATGTTGGAATCAATTATTAAAGATGAAATAGCAGCGCATTTGGAAAGCAGTGACAGGATCGGTCCAAGTCAGCATGGATTTATGAAGGGGAAATCCTGCTTGACAAATCTTCTGGAATTTTTTGAGGATGTAACTAGTAGAGTGGACAAGGGAGAACCAGTGGATGTGGTGTATTTGGACTTTCAAAAGATTTTTGACAAGGTCCCACATAAGAGATTGGTGTTCAAAATTAAAGCACATAATATTGTGGGTAATGTATTGATGTGGATAGAGAACTGGTTGACAGACAGGAAGCAAAGAGTCAGGATAAACGGGTCCTTTTCAGAATGGCAGGCAGTGACTAGTGGGATACCGCAAGGTTCAGTGCTGGGACCCCAGCTATTTACAATATACATCAATGATTTAGATGAAGGAATTGAATGTGATATCTCCAAGTTTGCAGATGACACTAAGCTGGGTGGCAGTGTGAGCTGTTAGGAGGATGCTAAGAGGCTGCAGGATGACTTGGACAAGTTAGGTGAATGGGCAAATGCATGGCAGATGCAGTATAATGTGGATAAATGTGAGGTTATCCACTTTGGTGGCAAAAACAGGAAGACAGAATATTATCTGAATGGCGGCAGATTAGGAAAAGGGGAGGTGCAACGAGACCTGGGTGTCATGGTACATCAGTCATTGAAAGTTGGTATGCAGGTACAGCAGGTGGTGAAGGCGGCAAATAGCATGTTGGCCTTCATAGAGAGAGGATTTGAGGTCTTACTGCAGTTGTACAGGGCCTTGGTGAGACCACACCTGGAGTATTGTGTACAGTTTTGGTCTCCTAATCTGAGGAAGGACATTCTTGCTATTGAGGGAGTGCAGTGAAGGTTCTCCAGACTGATTCCCGGGATGGCAGGACTGACATATGAAGAAAGACTGGATCGACAACACTTATATTCACTGGAATTTAGAAGAATGAGAGGGGATCGCAAAGAAACATATAAAATTCTGACGGGTTTAGACAGGTTAGATGCAGAAAGAATGAACCCGATGTTGGGGAAGTCCAGAACCAGGGGTCACAGTCTAAGGATAAGGGGTAAGCCATTTAGGACCGAGATGAGGAGAAACTTTTTCACTCAGAATTGTGAACCTGTGGAATTCCCTACCACTGAAAGTTGTTGAGGCCAGTTCGTTAGATATATTCAAAAGGGATTAGATGTGGCCCTTACGGCTAAAGGGATCAGAAGGTATGGAGAGAAAGCAGGAATGGGGTACTGAAGTTGCATGATCAGCCATGATGATATTGAATGGTGGTGTAGGCTCGAAGGGCCGAATGGCCTACTTTCTATGTTTCGATGAGCCTTCTCCCCTTACAACCACCTGCTGCTTTCATCCCTTCAGACAGTTACTAATTCGTGTCACATCTCAGCCAGGATACCCGTCGAGTTTATTTTGCAGAGAAGTCTCCCCTGTGATACTGTAGTACCCCTGTGGATCTCTCCCTGTGATACTGTAGTACCCCTGTGGGACTCTCCCTGTGATACTGTAGTACCCCTGTGGGACTCTCCCTGTGATACTGTAGTACCCCTGTGGATCTCTCCCTGTGATACTGTAGTACCCCTGTGGGACTCTCCCTGTGATACTGTAGTACCCCTGTGGATCTCTCCCTGTGATACTGTAGTACCCCTGTGGGACTCTCCCTGTGATACTGTAGTACCCCTGTGGGACTCTCCCTGTGATACTGTAGTACCCCTGTGGATCTCTCCCTGTGATACTGTAGTACCCCTGTGGGACTCTCCCTGTGATACTGTAGTACCCCTGTGGATCTCTCCCTGTGATACTGTAGTACCCCTGTGGATCTCTTCCTGTGATACTGTAGTACCCCTGTGGATCTCTCCCTGTGATACTGTAGTACCCCTGTGGATCTCTCCCTGTGATACTGTAGTACCCCTGTGGGACTCTCCCTGTGATACTGTAGTACCCCTGTGGATCTCTCCCTGTGATACTGTAGTACCCCTGTGGATCTCTTCCTGTGATACTGTAGTACCCCTGTGGATCTCTCCCTGTGATACTGTAGTACCCCTGTGGATCTCTCCCTGTGATACTGTAGTACCCCTGTGGATCTCTCCCTGTGATACTGTAGTACCCCTGTGGATCTCTCCCTGTGATACTGGAGTACCCCTGTGGATCTCTCCCTGTGATACTGTAGTACCCCTGTGGATCTCTCCCTGTGATACTGTAGTACCCCTGTGGATCTCTCCCTGTGATACTGTAGTCGAGGGACACTACAGAAGGTGGATTCTCCCGCCATCTCATTAACTTGGGTCGAAAGGTTGCCCAAGTGAGGTCGTCCTCTGAGGCCATCGCTGCCATTTATCAGGTTCTTGCACTGTTTCTGGCTATTGACAATGAAGCCCACACTCTACCTTCACCAAAGCAGCAATCTCCATGTGCAGTGGGGTGTGAAAAGGACAGACTGCTTTAAAGGCTTCCGTTGAATAAATCTTCAACAAGCACCTGAAAAATATTAAACAAAGTACATGCACAAAAAGCAGGAGAAAGAGGGGATAAAGTAGGAGATGAACCAGGAGACATGGAGAGAGAGGGGAATAAAGAGAGAGAGAAATGAGGGGTTTGGGGGATAAAGAGGAAGAGAGGAACAGGGAGATAGACAGATGGTGACAGAGAGAGACATAGAACCCGGGAGAGAGAGAATCAAGGGTAAGGGATGGAGATGTACAATCAGCGAGAGACAGGCAGAGCAGGGGCAAGGGATGAGAGTAACAGAAGAGTCAGGAAGAGCAAGAAAAGTGGGAGACGAAGAGAAAAGGAAAAGAGAGGCAAGTGTCAAGGATGGGAAGACCAGCAGGAGGTAGAGGGAGACGGAGAGAAGGAGAGATAACAAGACAGGGTAGAGAAAGAGGGAGGAAGGAGAGAAAGTGGGAGATGGAGGAGGAGAGGTAAAGAACAGGACGAAGGAGACAGCGAGATCGAGAGTGGGTCAGACAGACAGAGACAGACAGAAAGAGAGAACCATTAGTTCAAAAGAAATTCTTAGTTAAAGAGTATTTTCTACATTACAGCACTCACAGCTGCTTCCTCGCCTGGTCTAGTCTGGCTCGGCTCGGTTTGGCCTGACCTGGCTCGGCTCGGTTTGGCCTGACCTGGCTCGGCTCGGTTTGGTCTGCATTACCTCAGCATCAGCTCCAGCCGCTTCAGCGCCATCGGAACATTGCAGGGAAAGATCTGCCTCATCCGTTGTAGCAACACCCAGCTGTAGTCAGTGAAAAGCACAAAACTGTTGCCCAACAACTCTTCCTGCAACAAACCAAAATTAAAGGAATGAAACAATTGCAATAACAATGGAAAAGGAGACGGGAGATGTGAACCTGAGAGGGTGGGTCGCGCTCTCTGCCCTCACAGCAAGCTGCAATAAATCACCAGTGTGCAGATCCTGGGGCCTTGTTCGCCAGGAGTGAAGGGGTGTGACATGGGGCTAGGATGGGACTTGTTGTGGGAGAGAGGGCAGCCCCTCCATCCTTCAGTCTGCACTGCGAGGTATTACATTCAGCCCTTGGTTACAGGGCCGATGCAAATCTCTGCAGAGCAGTGAGTTCTCCCAGTGTCCTGGGCCAACAAAGCCCTAGTTAGACCACACATGGAGTTACTGCATTCATTTCTGGGCACCACCCCTCAGGAAGGATATACTGACCTTGGAAGGAATGCAGCATAGATTTTCTACGATAATACCTGGAATCCAAGGGTTAAATTACAAATTAGGGTTGTATTCCCTGGAATTTAGAAGGCTATGGGGTGATTTGATCGAAGTTTTCAAGATATTAAGGGGAACTGATAGGGTAGATAGAGAGAAAGTATTTCAGCTGGTTGGGGAGTCTAGAATTAGGGGACATAGTCTAAACATTAGAGCCGGACCGTTCAGAAGTGGTTAGGAATCACTTAGGGTAGAAATTTAGGGTAGTTATGGAAAAGGACAAAGGTGGACCAGGAATAAAAGTTCTCAATTGGGGTAAAGCCAATTTTGCTGAGCTGAGAGGTGATTTGGCCGAGGTGGACTGGAAACCGGTACTTGATGGTAAATGAGTGTCAGAGCGGTGGGAGGCATTCCAGGAGGAGATCCGGAGGGTACATAGCAAGTATGTTCCCTTAAGAAAAAAGGGTGGGGCTAACAAATCTAGAGCTCCCTTGATGTCAAGGGACATACAGAACATAACATAACATAAGCATTAGGAACAGGAGTAGGCCATCTAGCCCCTCGAGCCTGCTCCGCCATTCAACAAGATCATGGCTGATCTGGCCGTGGACTCAGCTCCACTTACCCGCCCGCTCCCCGTAACCCTTAATTCCCTTATTGGTTCAAAATCTATCTATCTGTGACTTGAATACATTCAATGAGCTAGCCTCAACTGCTTCCTTGGGCAGAGAATTCCACAGAATTCACAACCCTCTGGGAGAAGAAATTCCTTCTCAACTCGGTTTTAAATTGGCTCCCCCGTATTTTGAGGCTGTGCCCCCTAGTTCTAGTCTCCCCGACCAGTGGAAACAACCTCTCTGCCTCTATCTTGTCTATCCCTTTCATTATTTTAAATGTTTCTATAAGATCATCCCTCATCCTCTCCCACCTCGGGGCCTCCCGCTCCTCTCCCACCTCGGGGCCTCCCGCTCCCCGCCGGGCCTCCTGCTCCTCTCTGACCTCGGAGCCTCCCGCTCCTTGACGACCTCGGAGCCTCCCGCTCCCCGCCGGGCCTCCTGCTCCTCTCTGACCTCGGGGCCCCCCGCTCCTCTCCCACCTCGGGGCCCCCCGCTCCTCTCCCACCTCGGGGCCCCCCGCTCCTCTCCCACCTCGGGGCCCCCCGCTCCTCTCCCACCTCGGGGCCCCCCGCTCCTCTCCCACCTCGGGGCCCCCCGCTCCTCTCCCACCTCGGGGCCTCCCGCTCCCCGCCGGGCCTCCTGCTCCTCTCTGACCTCGGGGCCTCCCGCTCCTCTCCCACCTCGGGGCCCCCCGCTCCTCTCCCACCTCGGGGCCCCCCGCTCCTCTCCCACCTCGGGGCCCCCCGCTCCTCTCCCACCTCGGGGCCCCCCGCTCCTCTCCCACCTCGGGGCCCCCCGCTCCCCGCCGAGCCTCCTGCTCCTCTCTGACCTCGGAGCCTCCCGCTCCTTGACGACCTCGGAGCCTCCCGCTCCCCGCCGGGCCTCCGACCTCCTGCTCCTCTCTGACCTCGGGGCCTCCCGCTCCTTGACGACCTCGGAACCTCCTGCTCCTCTCTGACCTCGGGGCCTCCCGCTCCCCGCCAGGCCTCCTGCTCCTCGCCAACCTCCGACCTCCCGCTCCTCTCCGACCTCGGGGCCTCCCGCTCCTTGACGACCTCCGGGCCTCCTACTGCCAAGTGCGTTACTCTCCTGTATCCCGCTGGATTCGGCTCCAAACTATGGTTCCGGCCTCTGCCCGCTCACAGCCCTTGTCCGTGCAGGTAAGTGATTGGCTGGTTGATTGATAAGTATCTCTCCTTCTCTTTTATAACAGGTAAGTATAATTAGAGGAATGGCAGGGCAGCTATGGAGTGCACATCCTGCGGTATGTGGGAAGTCCTGGGCGATTCGTGCAGCCTAGACAACCATGTGTGCAGGAGGTGTCTCCAGCTTCAACTACTCGAGCTCCGTGTTTCGGAGCTAGAGCAGAGGCGGGAGTCAATACGGTGCATCCGCGAGGCTGAGAGCTCCGTGGATAGCACGTTTCAGGAAGTGGTCACCCTGCAGCTTAAAAACATGCAGGCAGAGGAAAAACGCTAGGCAGGTAGTGCAGGAGCTCCCTCCGAGTCCATCTGGTTTTCCAACTGATACTCTCATTTGAGTACCGGTGGGGGCGATGGTGCCTCTGAGGAGTGCAGACAGAGCCAAGTCCAAGGCATCACGGGTAGCTCAGCTGCACAGGGGGGGAGGGACAAAGAACGAGAGTTTTAGTGGTAGGGGATTCAATAGTTAGGGGAATAGAGAGGCGTTTCTGCAGCCGTAGGCATGACTCCAGGATGGTATGGTGCTTCTCTGGTGCCAGGGTCAAGGATGTCACAGTGCGGACGCAGGGCATTCTGGGAAGAGAGGGCGAACAGCCAGAGGTCGTGCTCCATATCGGGACCAATGACATAGGTAGAAAGAGGGATGAGGGCCTGCAGGCAGAGTTTAGGGAGCTAGGAGAAAAATTAAAGGGTAGGACCTCAAAGGCAGTAATCCCCGGGTTACTACTGGTGCCACGTGCTAATGAGTACAAGAATAGAAGGATAGAGAGGATGAACACGTGTCTGGAGAGTTGGTGCAGGAGGGAGGGCTTTAAATTCCTGAGGCATTGGGACTGCTTCTGGGGGAGATGGGACCTGTACAAACCGGATGGATTGCACCTCAACAGCGCCGGGACCAATATCCTCGCGGGGAGAGTTTAAACTAGCTTGGCAGAGGGGGTGGGAACCCGAGAACAAATTCAATAGGGAAGGAAATAAAGCTGAAATTGGAAAGCAAGAATGTCGAAAGTGAATCTGTAAGACAGAGGAAACAGGGTTTAGTAAGCAGTAATCAAGGAGATCTTCCTGTGCTGAATGGTATATACTTCAATGCAAGGAGTACAGTGAATAAGGCGGATGAGCTGAGAGCACAGGCAGACACTTGGGAGTATGATATTATAGCCGTTACAGAGATATGGCTGAAAGAGGGGCAGGTTTGGCAGCTCAATATTCCTGGTTACAGGATTTTTAGAGAAGACACAGAGCGGGGTAAAATCGGGGCGGTTTGCAATATTGATTAAAAAAACTATTACAGATGTGAGGAGGGATGACATGTAAGAGGGATCATCAAATGAGTCATATGGGTCAAATTGAAAAATTAAAAAGGGCAATCACACTGCTGGGCATGTATTATAGACCCCCAAACAGTGGGAGGGAGATAGAGGAGCAAATATATCGGGACATTTCTGTGAAGTCCAAAAACCATAGGGCGGTAATAGTAGGGGATTTCAACTATCCTAATTGATTGGAACAAATATAGTGTGAACGGTATAGAGGGTGCGGAATTCCTATCATGCATTCAAGAGAACTTATTTAGTCAGTATGTAACAAACCCAACATGAGAGGGGGCGGTTCTGGATTTATTTTTGGGGAATGAAGCTGGGCAGGTGGAAGGGATATTAGTGGGAGAGCACTTGGTGCCAGTGACCACAATTCAGTCAGATTCAGGGTAGTTATGGATAAGGACAAGGATAGATCAGGAATAAAAGTCCCAAATTGGGGAAAAGCTAATTTTGCTAAGTTGAGAAGTGATTGGGCCACAGTGGACTGGAAACAACTACTTGTGGGTAAATCAGTGTCGGAACAGTGGGAGGCATTCAAGGAGGAGATCCGGAGAGCTCAGGTCAAACATGTGCCCTTAAACAAAAAGGGTGGGAATAATAATTCTAGAACCCCCCAGATGTCTAGGGGCTTACAGGGGAGGATAAAGAAAAAAAGGGACGCTTATGTTGCGTGACTTTTTCCTGCTTGGAATCGGCCACGAGGTCATTCTTCACAAACTGCTGTCTGCCGAATCCCTAGATCTGAGCAAGGCCATCACGATAACCCAGGCTTTCATGTCCACAAACGATAACACTAAGCAGATATCTTCTCAGCATCGAAGCTCAGCAGCAAGTACTGTGCATAAAATAATGCCTTCAGCAGGCAGAACTGTACATGGCAGGGCCTACACGCCTAGGATGACTCAGTGTCTGCCATGGGATGTGAATGTGAATCCATTAGCACCGTATTGGCACTGCGGGGATAATCATCGGGCCCATCAATGTCGATTCAAGCACTACGTGTGCAAGGGTTGTGGAACAATGAGGCACCTCCAGTGAATGTGCAGATGTGCCGCGACTCACCACGTGGCAGAGTCGGCAGAAGATGATCGCTCCGTTGCGGATCACGCAGAATGAGTGAGAGAGGCAACTCAACCCGAGGCTGAAGAGGAAGTGTATGGGGTACACACCTCCACCACCAAAAGCCCTCCGATAATGTTAAAAGTCAAATTAAATGGCATTCCAGTTTCCATGGAATTGGACACGGGGGCAAGTCAGTCAATTATGAGCCAGAAGGCTTTTGAGAAATTGTGGGGCAACAAGGCACAAAGGCCAAAATTAAGTCTGATCCACACAAAGCTGCGCACTTACACCAAAGAGCTCATACCAGTCATTGGCAGTGCGCAGTGAAGGTATCGTACGATGGAGCTGTGCATGATTTATCGCAATGGATTGTACCAGGCGATGGCCCAACGCTGTTCGGCAGAAGCTGGCTAGGAAAGATCCGATGGAACTGGGACGACATCAAAGCGCTGTCTTCGGTGGATGACGCCTCGTGCGCTCAAGGGTTAAACAAATTTCCGTCGCTATTCGAGCCAGGCATCGGTAACTTCACAGGCGCCAAAGTGAGATCCATCTAGTCCCTGATGCACGGCCCGTTCATCACAAGACCCGAGCGGTTCCATATATGATGCAGGAGAAAGTCGAGATCTAACTGGACAGACTTCAACAAGAGGGAATCATATCGCCTGTCAAGTTCAATGAGTGGGCCAGTCCGATTGTTCCTGAGTTGAAAAGCAATGGCATGGTCAGAATCTGCGGAGACTACAAGGTAACGATCAAACGAGTCTCGTTATAGGACCAGTATCCACTACCTAAAGCAGAGGACCTGTTCGCAACGTTAGCAGGGGGTAAGTTGTTCACCAAGCTGGATCTAACCTCTGCTTACATGACACAGGAGCTGGCTGAATCTTCGAAAAGACTGACATGCATCAACACGCACAAAGGACTGTTCATATACCACAGATGCCCCTTTGGGATTCGCTCAGCTGCTGCCATCTTCCAAAGGAACATGGAGAGTCTGCTGAAATCTTAAGAAAATGCACCAATACCTATTTGGACTCCGGTTCAAGCTCGAAACCAACCACAATCCGCTCATTTCGCTGTTTTTAGAAAGCAAAGGTGTCATGCATGTAACCTTTATGTAACAACACTGCAATACTGTATATACGTAAGAAATACACACTTTGACCACAGGGGGTGAACTTGTGGGAGACACTCCTCACCTGGTCATCCAGGTATATAAAGGGAGGTCCCACGCAGGGTCACGACTTCTTGGTCCTGTGAATAAAGGTTCAGGTCATGGAGTGACCTTGCCCATAGAATGTGCCTCGTGTGGATTTGTGGTATTGTGTAAGGACTTTACAAAAGGTATTAACACCAATGCTTCATCCTGCATCCAAAGTTGGGCACTAAGATTGTCTGTGTATGACTATGTAATCCACCACAGACCAGGCACAGAGAACTGCGCTGATGCCCTCAGTCGGCTACCATTGCCCACCACCGGGGTGGAAATGGCGCAACCCGCAGACTTGCTTCTTGTAACGGATGTTTTTGAGAGTGAGGGGTCACCCGTCACGGCTCGCCAGATTAGGACCCTGTGCTATCACTAGTAAAAAACTGCGTCCTTAATGGGAGCTGGTCGGCTGTTCCCGGGGAAATGCAAAACAAAATTAAGCTGTTTTACTGACGCAAGGATGAAATTTCCATCCAATCGGATTGTCTCCTATGGTGGAATCGCGCGGTTTTGCCAAAAAAAGGCAGGGAAATGCTTATACGTAACCTACACAGTACTCACCCAGGCATAGTCATGATGAAGGCTATTGCCCGGTCACACGTTTGGTGGCCCGGCATTGACTCGGAATTGGAGTCATGCGTACACCAGTGTAACACTTGCTCACAGTTGAGCAATGCACCAAGGGAGGTCCCTCTGAGCCTGTGGTCATGGCCCTCCAAATCGTGGCCCAGGGTCCACCTAGATTTCACTGGCCTCTTTCTAGGAAAGATGTTCCGAGTAGCAGTGGACGCTTACTCTAAATGGATTGAATGTATAATAAGGTCATCATGTACGTCCACTGCCACCATTGAAAGCCTCCGGTCCATGTTCGCCACCCATGGTTTGCCCGACGTCCTTGTTACTGACAATGGACCATGTTTCACCAGCTCGGAATTCAACAAGTTCATGACTCGCAATGGCATCAAACATGTCAGGTCTGCCCCGTTTAAGCTCACATCCAACGGTCAAGTGGAACGGGCAGTCCAAACTATCAAGCAGAGCTTGAAACGCGTGAAGGACGGTTCCCTGCAGACCCAGTTATCTCGGGTTCTGCTCAGCTCCCGGACACGACCCCACTCGCTCACCGGGGTTCCCCCGGCAGAATTGTTAATGAAGAGAGCACTCAAAACCAGGCTTTCCTTAGTCCAACCGGATCTCAATGATCACGTAGAAACCCAGCGTCACCGGCATAACGTGTACCACCATCGCGCGGCTGTATCACGTGACATTGAGGTTAATGACCCTGTATATGTTCTTAGCTATGGTCATGGTCCCAATGGGTTGCTGGCACTGTTTTAGCCAAGGAGGGGAATAGAGTGTTTGTTGTCAAACTTTTGATGGACAAACGTGCAGAAAGCACTTGGATCAGACCAAACTGCGATTCACGGACAACCAAGAACAGTTTGAAGAGGACATTACCATCATTGATCCACCCACACACACCCAACCAGCAATTGACCTCGCGGTCAACCACGAGGATGAACCCACCATGCCCGACAGTCCGATCAGACCAGCCACACTGCAGTGCAGCAATGATCTGACCGACTCACCCAGGCCAGGACTTCAACTCAGGCGATCAACCCGGGAACGCAGAGCCCCGGATCGCCTCAACTTGTAAATAACTTGTATCTAAGACTTTGGGGGGGGGGGGGGGGGAGGGGGGAGTGATGTTATGTATGTAAACTTTATAATAGTGTAAGACTTGCCACCAGGGGGCACACCTATTGGAGACCCAAGGGTCACCAGCACACCTCGTACAAACAAGTATAAAAGTATAAAAGGTTGTCTGCCATGCTGCTTCTTCACTCTGGAGTTTGATTAAAGAGACTAAAGTCACATCAGTTTGAGCTTACAACATACAGTCTTGTGGAGTTATTCTGAACATAACAGGTTCCATATTTACGAAATGCTTTGGAGGCAGTTCAGAGAAGGTTCACTCGGTTGATTCTGGAGATGAGGGGGTTGACTTATGAGGAAAGGTTGAGTAGGTTGGGCCTCTACTCATTGGAATTCAGAAGAATGAGAGGTGATCTTATCGAAACGTATAAGATTATGAGGGGGCTTGACAAGGTGGATGCAGAGATGATGTTTCCACTGATGGGGAAGACTAGAACTAGAGGGCATGATCTTAGAATAAGGGGCCGCCCATTTAAACCTGAAATGAGGAGGAATTTCTTCTCTCAGAGGGTTGTGGATCTGTGGAATTCGCTGCCTCAGAGAGCTGTGGAAGCTGAGGCATTGAATAAATTCAAGACAGAGATAGACAGTTTCTTAACTGATAAAGGGATTAAGGGGTTATGGGGAGCGGGCAGGGAAGTGGAGCTGAGTCCATGATCAGATCAGCCATGATCGTATTGAATGGCGGAGCAGGCTCAAGGGGCTGTATGGCCTACTCCTGCTCCTATTTCTTATGCTCTTATATCAATCTACTGGTCAGATGGGCAGAACAGTGGCAAATGGAATTTAATTCAGAGAAGTGTGCAGTAATGCATTGGGGAGGGCTATTAAAGAAAGGGTATACACATTAAATGGAAGGCTACTTAATAGTGTAGATGAACAAAGTGACCTTGGAGTGCATGTCCACAGATCCCTGAAAGTAGCAGACCAGGTGGATAAGGTGGTTAAGAAGGCATACGGAATGCTTGCCTTTATTGGCCGAGGCAAAGAATACAAGAGCACGGAGGTTATGCTTAAATTATATAATACACTGGAATACTGCGTGCAGTTCTGGTCATCGTATTATAGGAAGGACATGTTTGCACTGGAGAGGGTGCAGAGTAGATTTATGAGGATGCTGTCTGGAATGGAGAATAAACATAGAAACATAGAAAGTAGGTGCTGGAGTAGGCCATTCGGCCCTTCGAGCCTGCACCACCATTCAATATGATCATGGCTGATCATGCAACTTCAGTACCCCATTCCTGCTTTCTCTCCATACCCCTTGATCTCTTTAGCCGTAAGGGCCATTTCTAACTCTCTTTTGAATATATCTAACGAACTGGCCTCAACAACTTTCTGTGGTAGAGAATTCCACAGGTTCACAATTCTCTCAGTGAAGAAGTTTCTCCTCATCTCGGTCCTAAATGGCTTACCCCTTATCCTTAGACTGTGACCCCTGGTTCTGGACTTCCCCAACATTGGGAACATTCCTCCTGCATCTAACCTGTCTAAACCAGTCAGAATTTTATATGTTTCTATGAGATTCCCTCTCATCCTTCTTCGAAATTTCATTGAATATAAGCCTAGTCGATCCAGTCTTTCTTCATATGTCAGTCCTGCCATCCTGGGAATCAGTCTGGTGAACCTTCGCTGCACTCCCTCAATAGCAAGAATGTCTTTTCTCAGATTAGGAGAACTGCACACAATACTCAAGATGTGGTCTCACCAAGGCCCTGTACAACTGCAGTTAGACCTCCCTGCTCCTATACTTAAATCCCCTCGCTATGAAGACCAGCATGCCATTTGCTTTCTTTATTTCCTGCTGTACCTGCATGCCAACCTTCAATGACTGATGTACCATGACACCCAGGTCTCGTTGCACCTCCCCTTTTACTAATCTGTCATCATTCAGATAATAATCTGCCTTCCTGATTTTGATACCAAAGTGGATCTTATCCACATTATACTGCATCTATCATGCATTTGCCCATTCACCTAACCTGTCCAAGTTCCCCTGCAGCCTCCTCACAGCTCACACTGCCAACCAGCTTAGTGTCATCTGCAAACTTGGAGATATTACATTCAATTCCTTCGTCTCAATCATTCATGTATCTTGTAAATAGCTGGGGTCCCAGAACTGAACCCTGCGGCACCCCACTAGTCACTGCCTGCCATTCTGAAAAGGACCCGTTTATTCGCATTCTCTGCTTCCTGTCTGCCAACCAGTTCTCTATCCACGTCAGTACATTAGCCCCAATACCATGTGCCTTAATTTTGCATACTAATCTCTTGTGTGGGACCTTGTCAAAAGCTTTTTGAAAGTCCAAATACACCACATCCACTAGTTCTCCCTTATCCACTCTACTAGTTACATCCTCAAAAAACTCTAGAAGATTTGTCAAGCATGATTTCCCTTTCATAAATCCATGCTGACTTGGACCGATCCTGTCACTGCTTTCCAAATGCACTGCTATTACATCTTTAATAACTGATTCCAGCATTTTCCCCACCACTGATGACAGGCTAACCGATCTATAATTCCCTGTTTTCTCTCTCCCTTATTTTTTAAAAAGTGGGGTTACATTAGCTACCCTCCAATCCATAGGAACTGAACCAGAGTCCATGGAATGTTGGAAAATGACCACCAATGCATCCACTATTTCTAGGGCCACTTCCTTAAGTTCTCAGGCCCTGGGGATTTATCGGCCTTCAGTCCCTTCAATTTCCCTAACACCATTTCCTGACTAATAAGGATTTCCCTCAGTTCCCACTTCTCGCTAGTATTTTTGGGAGGTTATACGTGTCTTCCTTAGTGAAGACAGAACCAAAGTATTTGTTCAATTGGTTTGCCATTTCCTTGTTCCCCATTATGAATTTCCCTGATTCTGACTGCAAGGGACCTACATTAGTCTTCACTAATCTTTTTCTCTTCACATATCTATAGAAGGTATTGCAGTCAGTTTTTATGTTCCCTGCAAGCTTCCTCTTACACTCTATTTTCCCCCATCTAATTAAATCCTTTGTCCTCCTCTGATGAATTCTAAATTTCTCCCAGAAATTTTTCCTTCCTGTCTGTCCTTCCTGAATATTGAATACCCCTGGATGTTGAGTTCCCAGGTTTGCTGCTTTTTCTGGCCAATTTATATGCCTCTTCCTTGGATTTAACACTTTCCCTAATATACCTTGTTAGCCACGGTTGAGCCACCTTCCCTTTTTTATTCTTACGCCACACAGGGATGTACAATTGTTGTAGTTCATCCATGTGATATTTAAATGTCTGCCATTGCCTATCCACCGTCAACCCTTTAAGTATCATTCTCCAGTCTATCCTAGCCAATTCACGTCTCATACCTTCAAAGTTTCCTTTCTTTAATTTCAGGACCCTAGCCTCTGAATTAACTGTGTCACTCTCCATCTTAATGAAGAATTCTACCATATTATGGTCACTCTTCCCCAAGGGGACCCGCACGACCTGATTGCTAATTAATCCTCTCTCGTTACACAAGACCCAGTCTAGGATGGCCTGCTCGCTTGTTGGTTCCTCGACATATTGGTCAAGCAAACCATCCCTTATACACTCCAGGAAATCCTCCTCCACCGTATTGCTACCAGTTTGGTTAGCCCAATCAATATGCAGATTAAAGTCACCCTTGATAACTGCTGTACTCTTATTGCACACATCCCTAATTTCCTGTTTGATGCCATCCCCAACCTCACTACTACTGTTTGGTGGTCTGTACACAACTCCCACTAACGTTTTCTGCCCTTTGGTATTCCACAGCTCTACCCATATAGATTCCACATCATCCAAGCTAATGTCCTTCCTTACTATTGCGTTAATTTCCTCTTTAACCAGCAATGCTACCCCACCTCCTTTTCCTTCCTGTCTGTCCTTCCTGAATATTGAATACCCCTGGATGTTGAGTTCCCAGCCTTGGTTACCCTGGAGCCATGTCTCCGCAATCCCAATTACATCATATCCGTTAACTGCTGCCTGCGCAGTCAATTCATCCACCTTATTACGAATGCTCCTCACATTGAGACTCAGAGCCTTCAGGCTTGTTTTTTTAACACTCTTTGTCCATTTAGAATTATGTTGTAATGTGGCCCTTTTTGATTTTTGCCCTTGATTTCTCTGCCCTCCACTCTTGCTTTTCTCCTTCCTACCTTTTGCTTCTGCCTCCTTTTTACTTCCCTCTGTCTCCCTGCATGGGTTCCCATCCTCCTCCCTTTTTATTTTAAGCCCTCCCCAACAGCACTAGCAAATACTCTGCCTAGGACATTGGTTCCGGTCCTGCCCAGGTGCAGACTGTCCGGTTTGTCCTGGTCCCACCTCCCCCAGAACCGGTTCCAATGCCCCAGGAATTCAAATCCCCCCCCCCCTTGCACCATTCCTCAAGCCATGTATTTAGCTGAGCTATCCTGCAATTCCTACTCTGACTAGCACGTGGCACTGGTAGCAATCCTGAGATTGCTACCCGTGAGGTCCTACTTTTTAATTTAACTCCTAGCTCCCTAAATTCAACTTGTAGGACTTCATCCCGTTTTTGTACCTATATCGTTGGTACCTATATGTACCACGACAGCTGGCTGTTCACCCTCCCCCTCCAGAATGCACTGCAGCCGCTCTGAGACATCCTTGACCCTTGCACTAGAGAGGCAACATACTATCCTGGAGTCTCGATTGCGGCCGCAGAAACACCTATCTATTCCTCTTACAATTGAATTCCCTATCACTATCGCTCTCCCACTCTTTTTTCTGCCCTCCTGTGCAGCAGAGCCACCCCTGGTGCTATGTACTTGGCTGCTGCTGCCCTCCCCTGATGAGCCATCTCCCCCAACAATACCCAAGGTGATGTATCTGTTTTGGAGGGAGATGACCGCAGGGGACCCCTGCACTACCTTCCTACTCCTGCTCTGCCTGATGGTCACCCATCCCCTATCTGCCTTTGTAACCTTTACCTGCAGTGTGACCAACTCACTAAACGTGCTATTCACGACATCCTCAGCATCGTGGATGCTCCAGAGTGAATCCATGCACAGCTCCAGTACTGCAATGCGGTCTGTCAGGAGCTGCAGCTGGGCACAGTTCCTGCACATGTAGTTGTCAGGGGCACTGGAAGCATCCCTGATTTCCCACATAGCACAGGAGGAGCATGACATGGGTCTGGGCTCTCATGCCATAGCTTAACCCTTAAATTAACCTAATTGATAACAACGCCAAAGGTTTCTTACTGATCAGAAAAGAAAAAGAAAAAGAATCTTAGCTATGGGGACAGATTGGATAGGCTGGGTTTATTTTCCTTGGAACAGAGGAGACTGAGTGGAGCTCTCATTGAGGTGTATAAAATTTTGAGGGGCTTGGATATAGTGGATAGCAAGGGCCTATTTCCCTTGGTGGAGGAGTCAATTATGAGGGGGCATAGGTGGTTGGTGGAAGGTTTAGAGGGGGTTTGAGGGGAAGCTTCTTCACGCAGAAAGTTGTGGGGATCTGGAACTCACTGCCTGGAAAGGTGGTAGAGGCAGAAACTATTATATATGCAGACTATAGATATACTCTCTGTGTAGTCACTGTATAGTTGCATAAGATGGAAACTTGTTACCTGATGTACTGTCAATAAGGTTTACACTGTGTATATACATGCTGGCACCACTGGAGGGTGCAACTGGTGGAGACCGGGGTTTCCTGCCCCTGTGGCAGAGGCTGTCCACCAGAGGGCACTGCGGTGGGAGACCTGAGGGTCACCTGCATAGGTGTGCAGGGCCCAGTACAAAAGGGGAGCCATGCTTGTGCCTCACTCTGGAGTTACGAATAAAGGACCAAGGTCACTACAGTTTGAGTACAACACATTGCCTCGTGGAGTCGTTCATAAGTGCATCACAGACATAGCAGAAACCATCACCACATTTAAAAGGTGCTTGGATGGGCACTTGAAGTGCAGTAACCTGCAGGGTTACAGACCTAGAGCTGGGTAAGTGGGATTAGACTGGATAACCTCTTGTTGGCTGGCGCAGATACGATGATAAGTACTTCAGGGAATCTAATACGGCCAGAGTGATCTCCTGGTCTAGTTTCGATCGCCTGGATGGTTTGGAGAGAAAGTTTCCCAGATTTTTTTCCCCAATTGGCCTGGGTTTTAATCTGTTTTGTTGCCTCTCCCAGGAGATCGCATGGCCCTGGTTGGGGTGGAGTGTAAAATGTTGCGATACATGGGGTATCGCGGTTGTGTGAGGCGGACTGGTTGGGCTGGGTGCTCTTTACCTTTCCGCCATTGTTCACAGGTTTATATGTAACCTTCAGGGCTGCTGACCGAGGGCCGTGTGGCTCTTTGTCGGCCGGCGCGGACACGATGGGGCGAGATGGCCTCCTTCTGCGCCTTCATGGAGTTGGCTTTGCCGTCAAGAATGAGCTGGTCGACCGCCTCAAAGACTCCCCCTGTGGGGTTAACGAACGCCTCATGACTCTTTGTATTACCCTAACCCGGAACCAATACGCCACAGTCATCAGTGCGTACGCCCTAGACTTGATGCAACGGATGAGGCTAAAGAGGGTTTTTATTCCAACCTCGAGACATCCTTGTCCCACGTCCCCACGGGTGACATATTGATCCTCCTGGGTGATTTTAATGCCAGAGAGGGGGTAGGGAAAGCCAACTCCAGCGGTACCCTACTCCTGACAAAATGTCTAGAACATGAACTCATCACCAACACCCTGTTCCGCCAGAGGGACAAATACATCGTGGCAACACCCTCGCTCCAAACACTGGCACCTGCTCGACTATATCATTGTCCGAGCCAAGGATCGCAAGAATGTGCACATCACCCATGCCATGACAGGAGCTGATGACTGCTGGACGGACCATCGCCTAATCCGATCCATCATCAACATTAACATTGCCCCAAAGCAGTGGGGACAGCAGAAGCAATGCCGCAAAAAAGTTAATGCCGGGGCAATTAAAGACCCAGCTAAGAGAGCCCTATACAGCCAGCACCTCACAGCTAATCTAGCGTGCCTTGATGACCCCGAGATGCTGAATGCTCACAGTGCTTGGTCTGCCCTCCAGGCCTCTATAACCAGTGCCTGTGAAGAGACACTTGGTCACTCAACCAGGAAACATCATGGACTGGTTTGATGAAAATGATTAGGAGATCGAAAAACTAATAGATCGCAAGCTCAGAGCATTTCTGAGCCTCAAGCAACAGCCCAACTCGGGAGCTGCAAAGCAGCATTACAGACACCTCAAGGCTCAGGTCCAACAAAAAACTCGGGACCTAAAGAACAGGTGGTGGATGGAGAAAGCACAGGAGATACAACAACTGGCCGACAGCCATGATATGTGAGGATTCTTCATTGCAGTCAAGGCCACCTACGGTCCAAACTCCCAAGGCCCCACCCCACTGTTGGCCAAGAACAGGGAAACCATTCATCAAAGACACCGAGGCTGTCAGGACCCGCTGGAAGGAGCACTTCGATGATCTCCTTAATCGAGACTCTGCCTTTGACTCGAGTGTTCTCGACTCCATCCCGCAGCATGTGACCCACCACCACCTCAGTGAAACTCCAACACTGCACGAGGTAGGCAAAGCCATAAAACAGCTCAAGAACAACAAGGCTACGGGAGCAGATGGAATCCCTGCTGAGGCGCTAAAGTATGGCGCGGATACATGACCTCATCTCTCTCATCTGGAGGGAGGAGAGCATGCTGGGAGATCTCAGCGATGCAGTGATCGTGACCATTTTAAAAAGGGGACAAGTCCGACTGCAGCAACTACAGGGGAATCTCCCTGCTATCAGCCACTGGGAAAGTCATCGCTAGAGGTCTCCTCAACCGTCTTCTCCCTGTGGCCGAGGAGCTCCTCCCGGAGTCACAATGTGGATTTCATCCCCTACGGGGCACAAGAGACATGATCTTTGCAGCACGACAACTGCAGGAAAAATGCAGGGAGCAGCGCCAGCCCTTATACATGGCCTTCTTCGATCTTACAAAGGCCTTTGACACTGTCAACCGCGAGGGTCTATGGAGCGTCCTCCTCCGTTTCGGATGCCCCCAAAAGTTTGTCACCATCCTCCGCCTGCTCCACGACGACATGCAGGCCGTGATCCTTACCAACGGATCCATCACAGACACAATCCACGTCCGGACCGGGGTCAAACAGGGCTGGGTCATCACCCCAACCCTCTTCTCAATCTTCCTCGCTGCCATGCTCCACCTCACAGTCAACAAGCTCCCCGCTGGAGTGGAACTAAGCTACAGAACCAGTGGGAACCTGTTCAACCTTCGCCATCTGCAGGCCAGGTCCAAGACCACCCCAACCTCTGTCGTTGAGCTACAGTACGCGGACGACGCCTGCGTCTGCGCACATTCAGAGGCTGAACTCCAGGATATAGTCAATGTATTCACTGAGGCATATGAAAACATGGGCCTTACGCTTAACATCCGTAAGACAAAGGTCCTCCACCAGCCTGTCCTCGCCGCACAGCACTGCCCCCCCCCAGTCATCAAGATCCACGGCGCGGCCCTCGACAACGTGGACCATTTCCCATATCTCGGGCGCCTCATCAACAAAGGCAGACATTGATGTGGAGATTCAGCATCGCCACCAGTGCACCAGTGCAGCCTTCGGCCGTCTGAGGAAAAGAGTGTTTGAAGACCAGGCTCTCAAATCTACCACCAAACTCATGGTCTACAGGGCTGTAGTAATACCTGCCCTCCTGTATGGATCTGAGGCATGGACAATGTATAGAAGACACCTCAAGTCGCTGGAGATATATCACCAACGATGTCTCCGCAAGATCCTGCAAATCCCCTGGGAGGACAGACGCACCAACATCAGTGTCCTCGACCAGGCCAACATCCCCAGCATTGAAGCACTGACCACACTCGATCAGCTTCACTGGGCAGGCCACATTGTCCGCATGCCAGATACGAGACTCCCGAAGCAAATGCTTTATGCGGAGCTCCTTCATGGTAAACGAGCCAAAGGTGGGCATCGGAAACGTTACAAGGACACCCTCAAAGCCTCCCTGGTAAAGTGCGACATCACCACTGACACCTGGGAGTCCCTGGCTGAAGACCGCCCGAGGTGAAGAAAGTCCATCCGGGAGGGCATTGAGTTCTTCGAGTCTCAACACAAAGAGCGTGAAGA
The DNA here is from genome assembly GCF_044704955.1 of Pristiophorus japonicus. Taxonomy (NCBI): domain Eukaryota; kingdom Metazoa; phylum Chordata; class Chondrichthyes; family Pristiophoridae; genus Pristiophorus; species Pristiophorus japonicus. Next base: position 185,360,921 of record NC_091991.1, on the reverse strand, counting down.
GACCAGGCGCAGACAGCGGAAGGAACGCGCGGCAAACCAGCCTCACGCACCCCTTCCCTCGACCAATGTCAGACCCACCTGTGACAGGGTCTGTGGCTCTCGTATCGGACTGTTCAGCCATCAAAGAACTCACTTTGGGAGTGGAAGCAAGTCCTCCTCGATTCCGAGGGACTGCCTATGATGATATGACATTTCTATGTTTCTCTGTTTCTTATGACAGATTCTGAGAATTCAACATGCAGAGACTCGAGAGGAGTATAAGAAGTGCAGGGGTGCAATTAAAACAGATATCAGGAAAACAAAGAGAGAGCATGAAAGAATGAAGGCAAGTAAAATCAGGGAAAACCCAAAGATGTTTTATAAATACATTAAGAGCAAGAGGGTAACTAGAGAAAGAGTGGGGCCTATTAGAGACCACAAAGGAAATCTGTGTGTGGAGGCAGAAGATGTGGGTATGATTCTTAATGAATACTTTGCATCTGTTCTCACAAAAGAGAGGGGCGATGCAGACGTTGCAATGAGGGAGGAGGAGTGTGAAATATTAGACGAGATAAACATAGTGAGAGGAAGTATTGAGGGGCTCAGCAGCTTTGAAAGTTGATAAATCCCCAGGCCCGGATGAAGTGTATCCCAAGCTGTTAAGAGAAGTAAAAGAGGAAATAGCAGAAGCTCTGACCATCATTTTCCAATCCTCTCTGGCTACAGATGTGGTGCCAGAGGACTGGAGGATGGCTAATGTTATACCTTTGTTTAAAAAGGGAGAAAGGGATAGACCGAGTAATTACAGGCCAGTCAGCCTAACCTCAGTGGTGGGGAAAATTATTGTAAAAAATCCTGCGGGACAGGATAAATCTTCATTTGGAAAGGTATGGATAATCAAGGACAGTCAGCGTGGATTTGTTAAGGGAAGATTGTGCCTGACTAACTTGATTGAATTTTGCGAGGAGGTAACAAGGAGGGTTGATGAGGGCGGTGTGTATGATGTAGTGTATATGGATTTTAGCAAAGTTTTGGTAAGGTCCCACATGGCAGACTGATCACGAAAGTAAAAGCCCATGGGATCCAGGGCAAAGTGGGAAGATAGATCCAGAATTGGCTCAGAGGCAGGAAGCAAAGCTGAATGGTTGATGGGAGTTTTTGTGACTGGAATAGGTGTTTTTGTATCCAGTGGAGTTCCGCAGGGCTCAGTGCTGGGTCCCTTGCTTTTTATATATATCAATGACTTGGACTTGAATGTTGGGGGTATGTTTAAGAAGTTTGCAGTTGATACTAAAATAGACTGTGTGGTTGATAATGAAGAAGAAAGCTGCGGACTGCAGGAAGATATCAATGGACTGGTCAGAACAGTGGCAAATGAAATTCAATCCGGAGAAGTGTGAGGTCATGCATTTGGGGAGGGCTAACAAGGAAAGAGAATACACATTAAATGGTAGGACACTGAGAAGTGGAGGAACAGAGGGACCTGGGAGAGCAGGTCCACAGATCCCTGAAGGTAGCAGGCCAGGAAGATAAGGTGGTTAAGGCGGCATATGGAATAATTGTCTTTATTAGTCGAGGCATGGAATACAAGAGCAAGGAGGTTATGCTTGAACTGTATAAAACACGAGTTAGGCCGCGCTGGAGTACTGCGTGCAATTCTGGTCACATTACAGGAAAGATGTGATTGCACTGGAAGATTTACAAGAATGTTGCCTGGACTGGAGAATTTTGGCCGAGAAAGATTGGAGATGCTGGGTCTGTTTTCCTTGGAACAGAGGAGGCTGAGGGGAGACCTGATTGAGGTGTATAAAATGATGAGGGGCCTGGATAGAGTGGATAGGAAGGACCTGTTTCCTTAAGCAGAGGGGTCAACAACCAGGGGACATAGATTTAAAGTAATTGGGGCAGGTTTAGAGGAGACATGAGGAGAAATGTCTTCACCCAGAGGGTGGTGGGGGTCTGGAACTCACGGCCTGAAAGGGTGATAGAGGCAGAAACCCTCACCACATTTAAAAAGTACTTGGATGTGCACCTGAAGTGCCGTAACCTACAGGGCTACGGACCGAGAGCCTAAAGTGGGATTAGGCTGGGTAGCTCTTGGTCGGCCGGCGCGGACACATGGATTGTATGACTTCTACATGCAAAGGGTGGTAGACGTTCAGAACTTTGTTCCGCAAATGGCTATTGATGATAGATCAATTGTTAATTTAAATCTGAGACTGAAAGATTTTTGTTAACCAAAAGTATTAAGGGATGTGGGCCAAAGGCAGGTATATGGAGTTAGGTCACAGATCAGCCATGATCTCATTGAATGGTGGAACAGGCTCGAGGGGCTCAATGGCCTCCTCCTGTTCCTATCTTCCTAACCAACACCAACTAACTGGATTTTGAAAAACACAAACTGAAATACCATTATGCAGAGATAAAATTTGGTCATTTGACTGAGAAAAATAGTTTGAAATTTGAACATAAACAAAAGCTGCCACTGGCGTGTACTCAGTAGTGTTTGTCTTACTTAGTGAGTCTGTGTGTGAGAGCGGGAAGCACACACGCGCACACACAAACACACACACACACACACACAAACACGCACACACAAATGCGCGCACACGCACACACAAACACTCCCACACACACGCAAATGCGCACACACACATACACACAATCACATGCACACAATCACACGCGCGTGCACACACACAATCATATACATACAAACACACAATCACATACAAACATGCACACACAATCATACACGCACGCGCATGCACAAAATCACACACACATACACAATCACATACACACAAACACGCACATAAACACACAATCATATACACAAACACGCACATGAATACACAATCACATACAGACAAAAACGGACACACACATGCACACACTCACATACAAACACACACACACACAATCACATACAAACACACACACACACAATAGTGCACACACACAATCACACACACACACACACACACAATAGTGCACACACACACAATCACACACACACACACATACATACAGATCGACAGCCCCTCTGTTTAAAAAAACACTCCAAACAAACTTTAGCCGAAGAAACCTTTCGAAACTTCTGCTTTATTTCAGTCACACAGTCGGCCTGCACCCACTGTTCAGATCACTGTGGAAGTATGGGTCTGCAGGCAGTTGCAGATTCTTGCCACTGGTGACACCGTTGAGCACTATCTCCCTCCCTTTTGCTTCGAATCTCTGTCATAGAATCATACAGCCAATAGGGGGGATGGGAACCAATGCAGGGAGACAGAGGGAGACAAAAAGGAGGCAAAAGCAAAAGACAGAAAGGAGATGAGGAAAAGTGGAGGGCAGAGAAACCCAAGGCAAAGAACAAAAAGGGCCACTGTACAGCAAAATTCTAAAAGGACAAAGGGTGTTAAAAAAACAAGCCTGAAGGCTTTGTATCTTAATGCAAGGAGTATCCGCAATAAGGTGGATGAATTAACTGTGCAAATAGATGTTAACAAATATGATGTGATTGGGATTACGGAGACGTGGCTCCAGGATGATCAGGGCTGGGAACTCAACATCCAGGGGTATTCAACATTCAGGAAAGATAGAATAAAAGGAAAAGGAGGTGGGGTAGCATTGCTGGTTAAGGAGGAAATTAAGGCAATAGTTCGGAAGGACATTAGCTTGGATGATGTGGAATCTATATGGGTAGAGCTGCAGAACACCAAAGGGCAAAATACGTTAGTGGGAGTTGTGTACAGACCTTCAAACAGTAGTAGTGATGTTGGGGAGGGCATCAAACATGAAATTAGGAGTGCATGCAATAAAGGTGCAGCAATTATAATGGGTGACTTTAATATGCACATAGATTGGGTTAACCAAGCTGGAAGCAATACGGTGGAGGAGGATTTCCTGGAGTGCATAAGGGATGGTTTTCTAGACCAATATGTCGAGGAACCAACTAGGGGGGAGGCCATCTTAGACTGGGTGTTGTGTAATGAGAGAGGATTAATTAGCAATCTCGTTGTGCGAGGCCCCTTGGGGAAGAGTGACCATAATATGGTGGAATTCTGCATTAGGATGGAGAATGAAACAGTTAATTCAGAGACCATGGTCCAGAACTTAAAGAAGGCTAACTTTGAAGGTATGAGGCGTGAATTGGCTAGGATAGATTGGCGAATGATACTTAAGGGGTTGACTGTGGATGGGCAATGGCAGACATTTAGAGACCGCATGGATGAAATACAACAATTGTACATCCCTGTCTGGCGTAAAAATAAAAAAGGGAAGGTGGCTCAACCGTGGCTATCAAGGGAAATCAGGGATAGTATTAAAGCCAAGGAAGTGGCATACAAATTGGCCAGAAATAGCAGCGAACCCGGGGACTGGGAGAAATTTAGAACTCAGCAGAGGAGGACAAAGGCTTTGATTAGGGCAGGGAAAATGGAGTACGAGAAGAAGCTTGCAGGGAACATTAAGACGGACTGCAAAAGTTTCTATAGGTATGTAAAGAGAAAAAGGTTAGTAAAGACAAACGTAGGTCCCCTGCAGTCAGAATCAGGGGAAGTCATAACGGGGAACAAAGAAATGGCGGACCAATTGAACAAGTACTTTGGTTCGGTATTCACTAAGGAGGACACGAACAACCTTCCGGTTATAAAAGGGGTCAGAGGGTCTAGTAAGAAGGAGGAACTGAGGGAAATCCTTATTAGTCGGGAAATTGTGTTGGGGAAATTGATAGGATTGAAGGCCGATAAATCCCCAGGGCCTGATGGACTGCATCCCAGAGTACTTAAGGAGGTGGCCTTGGAAATAGCGGATGCATTGACAGTCATTTTCCAACATTCCATTGACTCTGGATCAGTTCCTATGGAGTGGAGGGTAGCCAATGTAACCCCACTTTTTAAAAAAGGAGGGAGAGAGATAACAGGGAATTATAGACCGGTCAGCCTGACATCGGTAGTGGGTAAAATGATGGAATCAATTATCAAGGATGTCATAGCAGTGCATTTGGAAAGAGGTGACATGATAGGTCCAAGTCAGCATGGATTTGTGAAAGGGAAATCATGCTTGACAAATCTTCTGGAATTTTTTGAGGATGTTTCCAGTAGAGTGGACAAGGGAAAACCAGTTGATGTGGTATATTTGGACTTTCAGAAGGCTTTCGACAAGGTCCCACATAAGAGATTAATGTGCAAAGTTAAAGCACATGGGATTGGGGGTAGTGTGCTGACATGGATTGAGAACTGGTTGTCAGACAGGAAGCAAAGAGTAGGAGTAAATGGGTACTTTTCAGAATGGCAGGCAGTGACTAGTGGGGTACCACAAGGTTCTGTGCTGGGGCCCCAGCTGTTTACACTGTACATTAATGATTTAGACAAGGGGATTAAATGTAGTATCTCCAAATTTGCGGATGACACTAAGTTGGGTGGCAGTGCGAGCTGCGAGGAGGATGCTATGAGGCTGCAGAGCGACTTGGATAGATTAGGTGAGTGGGCAAATGCATGGCAGATGAAGTATAATGTGGATAAATGTGAGGTTATCCACTTTGGTGGTAAAAACAGAGAGACAGACTATTATCTGAATTGTGACAGATTAGGAAAAGGGGAGGTGCAACGAGACCTGGGTGTCATGGTACATCAGTCATTGAAGGTTGGCATGCACGTACAGCAGGCGTTAAGAAAGCAAATGGTATGTTGGCCTTCATAGCGAGGGGATTTGAGTACAGGGGCAGGGAGGTGTTGCTACAGGTGTACAGGGCCTTGGTGAGGCCACACCTGGAGTATTGTGTACAGTTTTGGTCTCCTAAATTGAGGAAGGACATTCTTGCTATTGGGGGAGTGCAGCGAAGGTTCACCAGATTGATTCCCGGGATGGCGGGACTGACCTATCAAGAAAGACTGGATCAACTGGGCTTGTATTCACTGGAGTTCAGAAGAATGAGAGGGGACCTCATAGAAACGTTTAAAATTCTGACGGGGTTAGACAGGTTAGATGCAGGAAGAATGTTCCCAATGTTGGGGAAGTCCAGAACCAGGGGACACAGTCTAAGGATAAGGGGTAAGCCATTTAGGACCGAGATGAGGAGGAATTTCTTCACCCAGAGAGTGGTGAACCTGTGGAATTCTCTACCACAGAAAGTTGTTGAGGCCAATTCACTAAATATATTCAAAAAGGAGTTAGATGTAGTCCTTACTACTCGGGGGATCAAGGGGTATGGCGAGAAAGTAGGAATGGGGTACTGAAGTTGCATGTTCAGCCATGAACTCATTGAATGGCGGTGCAGGCTCGAAGGCCCGAATGGCCTACTCCTGCACCTATTTTCTATGTTTCTATGTTTCTATAAGGAGGCCATGTGGCCCATCATATCTGCTCCTGCTGTTTACTAGAGCTATCCAAAACTAAGTCAAATACCCGCATTCCACCGCCCCAACAAGTCACTTAAAAGTCACAATAGTCGCTGAACCAACCACTCCCTGTGACACTGCATTCCATGCTCCAACAATCCTCGATGTACAGACAGCTCTTCGAACCTCTTTCCTCACTCTCTGTTATAATTTTAAATTGGTGCAAATGAGCCTTCAGGATACAACAAGCTGGATGCTGATTTGTTGAGTATATTGAAAGCTGAAATCGATAGACTTTTGGACTCTCGGGGAATCGAGAGACATGGCGGCCAGGCGGGAAAGTGAAGTTGAAGTCGAAGATCAGCCGTGATCTTATTGAATGGTGGAGCAGGCTCGAGGGGCAGTGTGACCAATTCCTAATCCTCATTCTTATGTTCTTACCTCCTCTTTACTAAGCACATTGAGATCCAACTTCTGGTCTAGATCCTCAAGCAGTTGGAGAAGGAAACTATGGTCCATAGAGTGGATCTGATGGTGCTTACTGTAAGCCTGCCACTTGCTGCAGGGAGGAGAAAAAACACTTTAGTTCAATCAGTCACTCCTAGTTCTTTCCTTTGGATCATTTCAGTTATACAGAGTGTTTGATGGGACAGTGTAGAGAGAGCTTTACTCTGTATCTAACCCCCTGTACCTGCCCTGGGAGTGTTTGATGGGACAGTGTAGAGGGAGCTTTACTCTGTATCTAACCCCGTGCTGTACCTACCCTGGGAGTGTTTGATGGGACAGTGTAGAGGGAGCTTTACTCTGTATCTAACCCAGTGCTGTACCTGCCCTGGGAGTGTTTGATGGGGCAATGTAGAGGGAGCTTTACTCGGTATCTAACCCCGTGCTGTGCGTGTCCTGGGACTTCACTGCCCTCATCTCCTCTGGAGGTCTTTGCTCCATGGCCATCGTTCCCCAACCCCGCACAACCCGTTTCTACCTCAAACAGGACTGCCTCGGTAGACCCATCGTTTCAGCCTGTTCTTGCCCCACAGAACTGATTTCTTCCCATATCGACTTTTCTCCCCTTGTCCACTCTGCCCAGCGACATCTGCGACCCCTACAGTGCCCTCCGTAACTTTAGTAGTTTCAGTTTCCCGGCCCCAACCGTCTCCTTTTCACCATGGACGTCCAATCTCTCTACACTTCCATCCCCCACCAGGATGGCCTGAGGGCGCTCCGCTTCTTCCCCGAGCAGAGGCCCAACCAGTCCCCATCCCCCACCTCCCTCCTCCACCTGGCTGAACTTGTTCTCACATTGAACAACTTCTCCTTTAACTCCACTCACTTCCTCCACATTAAAGGTGTGGGAACTGGCATGGGTCCTAGCTATGCCTGCCTTTTTCGTGGGATATGGGGAACATTCTTTGTTCCAGTCCTACTCGGTCCCCTCCCTCACCTCTTTTTCTGGTGCATTGATGACTGTATCGGTGCCGTTTCCTGCTCTCACCCGGAACTAAAAAAATTGATTCACTTTGCTTCCAATTTTCACCCTTCCCTTGCCTTCACTTAAAGGGAAGGGACACTGTGAAGCCTGTGTCAAGCCCACTGGGCCACCACTGGCCCGGTACCCGAGAGGGGGTGCCAGGCTGCCTGTCGGCCGCCATTGTCAGGCCGATGCATGAGTCGGCTGACAAGTAAAACAAAATGGCGACTGCAGCAGTGCGCCCGCCCCTTTAAGGGCGACCACACTACCTAGCCCGTGTGAAGCTGTCAGAGGCACTGACTGGCAGCGGGGTGGAAAGGGGTCGCTGTCAGGCGGTAAGGGGTCAGCACGTAGCCAACAGGGGATCGGAGCACCGGGCAGGGCGGAAAGACAGGGCACGGCGGAAACCTGTTTCCCCCGCCCCCGGCCCGTGCGCAACTCCACATGAATCGCACCATCCACCTGCCCCTGGTCGGAAAGGCCTTCCCGCCCCATTACTGCGTAACAGGCCTTACAAATAGGGGCAATTTGGCCCCCTCAGCTTTCCATTAGGCACTTTACAGCCTTCTGGACTCAACATTGTGTTCAACAATTTCAGACCATAACCTCTGCTCACATTTTTCAGATGGCAGCTGTTGATCATTCTGTTATACCGAATTACACCTCTTCCACACCCAACTTTTGTTACTTTACTTGTCCAATTAACATCTCCTTTCGCTTTGCACCATCATCCTGTTTGTCATTTAATCTCTCCTGCCTTCCATCCTATCACAGACCTTCCCTTTTGTTCTTTCCTCCATTCTCTCCACTTTCCCATCCCCTGCACTTGCTGAAAATCTGTTACATCTCTAACTGTTTCCAGTTGTGACAAAAGTTTATCGACCGGAAATGTTAACTGTTTCTTTTTCCGCAGGAGCTGCCTGCTCAGCATTTTCAGTTTTTATTTCAGAGTTCCAGGATCCACAGTATTACGCTTTTCTATCAGACTTTAATATTTGTTGAGATTACTGGCTACCGACAAGGAAGTGGACAATGAGAGTTATACTCACACAGCCACCTTCTGTTGGGGTGAAAGGTCAAGTTGCATGGCATGGTGGGAAAAGATAGTCGCAGCATGGTTGCTGAAGCTGCCATTCCAGCTGCTCTGGTCATTCTGTGGTGAAGGAGATGTGTCAGAGTTAGTCGCTGGGCTCGGTCAAGGTTGCATGTGTTGTGAGGACCTTTCTCTCTCTGATTTTGCACCCGCTCCGAGGGTACCGACTCTCACCGCAATCCACAGGGCAACAGTCCTCTGGCACCTCACCCCGGTGCCCATTCTGCAGGCGTGAATGAATCCAGTGAGTGGCAACAGGGTCCTCCGCTGGGGGAGGGGGGAGGAGGGGGGGAAAAGAGTCACAGCCAAGCTCCATCCTGTCGCTCCCAAATCCCATCACACACATTCTCTCCAGCACCATCCCCCACACTGGGTGAGGGAGTCACAGCCTTCCATAACCCGGGACTCAGAGACCAGCCACAATACCCAAATAATGCAGCACAGACCGCGATGGAGCCTGGGACCCTCCTGATCTGTGATACATGACGGAGTTCTCAATTATCATGCTTTAATTTATAAACATCACCTATATAAACATGTATTGGTGGTACAGCAAGTTCAAATTCAAATATCGAGGGGCACTAAACATCCCTGCACACAACGTCCAACCGACCCTGACCCCAACGCAGGCCATTTTAATGCTGCTTATAATGAAGTGGCACTTGCCTGGGAATCGGGGTGCTCGAACTCCAACAGCAGCCTCAGCAGCAATTCGTGAACCATCACACCACACATCTTCTTACTCAGCTCCGTATCTCTCTGCAAAACAAGCAGCCCCCAAACCCCACAGAGTTTATTCCATTTCTCTCCCCATCTCCCCTGAAGGTGCTGACTCTCACTGGGGTACAGGTCCCTCCCCTGAAGGTGCGGACTCTCACTGGGGTACAGGTCCCCTCCCCTGAAGGTGCTGACTCTCACTGGGGTACAGGTCCCCTCCCCTGAAGGTGCTGACTCTCACTGGGGTACAGGTCCCTCCCCTGAAGGTGCTGACTCTCACTGGGGTACAGGTCCCTCCCCTGAAGGTGCTGACTCTCACTGGGGTACAGGTCCCTCCCCTCCCCTGAAGGTGCTGACTCTCACTGGGGTACAGGTCCCTCCCCTGAAGGTGCTGACTCTCACTGGGGTACAGGTCCCCTCCCCTGAAGGTGCTGACTCTCACTGGGGTACAGGTCCCCTCCCCTGAAGGTGCTGACTCTCACTGGGGTACAGGTCCCTCCCCTGAAGGTGCTGACTCTCACTGGGGTACTGGAGATGGTGTTGCCTCTGCTGGTAACATCTGGTGGTCTTGTGGTTGGCCAAATGATCATTTTTGATGTGAGTGCAGATAGCGAGATCCTGTAGGCTATTCCACCTGTAGGGGGGGGGTGGGGCTCCTGTCCTCACTGTGGGAGGGGGAGGGGCTCCTGTCCTCACTGTGGGAGGGGGAGGGGCTCCTGTCCTCACTGTGGGAGGGAGGGGGGGGGGCTCCTGTCCTCACTGTGGGAGGGGGAGGGGCTCCTGTCCTCGCTGTGGGAGGGGGGGGCTCCTGTCCTCACTGTGGGAGGGAGGGGGGGGCTCCTGTCCTCACTGTGGGGGGGGGGGGGGTCCTGTCCTCGGGGGGGGGGGGGCGGCAGGGGGCGTTTACTGACAATTATAGGGAGCCCTGTCTTATGTTGATTTTAAAGATCTCTTCAAGAAAAGTTGTGGAAACCTCACTGACCCGAGACAGACTCTCACGGCAGCAAACCGCTTCCATATACCGTCCCCCGCCGGCCCAGCCCTGCTCCAATCCCATTACCTGCGACATGGTCAGTGTGAGAATGAGGTGACAGTCTCCTTGCACTCGAGATGAACTTGATCGAGGCTCCAGTTTAAACCACTTATCAAGCCCTCCGACAGGAATCACCTGACAATGAAACAAAAAGGATTCAGATCAAGAAGAGAGCTGGGGCAGGGGCACAGTCCGTGCCTAGGGGTAGATTCCATGCCCGGGGGCACACTCCATGCCCAGGGGTAGAGCCAGTGCCCGGGGGTAGAGCCAGAGCCCGGGGGTAGAGCCAGAGCCCTGGTCCGGGGGTACATTCCGTGCCCGGGGGCACAGTCCATGCCCCGGGGGTAGAGCCAGTGCCCGGGGGTACAGTTCAGGGCTACAGTTCAGACTGTACCCCCAACCCAGGGCCCGGACTGTACTCCCAGGCACGTTGGTCCCTTGCAGTCGGATTCAGGTGAACAAAGAAATGGCAGACCAATTGAACAAATACTTTGGTTCTGTCTTCACGAAGGAAGACACAAATAATCTTCTGGAAATACTAGGGGACCGAGGGTCTAGTGAGAAGGAGGAACTGAAGGATATCCTTATTAGGCGGGAAATTGTGTTAGGGAAATTGATGGGATTGAAGGCCGATAAATCCCCGGGGCCTGATAGTCTGCATCCCAGAGTACTTAAGGAAGTGGCCCTAGAAATAGTGGATGCATTGGTGATCATTTTCCAACAGTCTATCGATTCTGGATCAGTTCCTATAGACTGAAGGGTAGCTAATGTAACACCACTTTTTAAAAAGGAGGGAGAGAGAAAACGGGTAATTATAGACCGGTTAGCATGACATCAGTAGTGGGGAAAATGTTGGAATCAATTATTAAGAATGAAATAGCAGCGCATTTGGAAAGCGGTAAACAGGATTGGTCCAAGTCAACATGGATTTATGAAAGGGAAATCATGCTTGACAAATCTTCTGGTATTTTTTGAGGATGTAATTAGCAGAGTGGACAAGGGAGAACCAGTGGATGTGGTGTATTTGGACTTTCAAAAGGCTTTTGACAAGGTCCCACACAAGAGATTGGTGTGCAAAATCAAAACACTTGATATTGGGGGTAATATACTGACGTGGATAGAGAACTGGTTGGCAGACAGGAAGCAGAGAGTCAGGATAAACGGGTCCTTTTCAGAATGGCAGGCAGTGACTGTTGGGATGCCGCAGGGCTCAGAGCTGGGATCCCAGCTATTTACAATATACATCAATGATTTAGATAAAGGAATTGAGTGTAATATCTCCAACTTTGCAGATGACACTAAACTGGTTGGCAGTGTGAGCTGTGAGGAGGATGCTAAGAGGCTACAGGGTGACTTGGACAGGTTAGGTGAATGGGCAAATGCATGGCAGATGCAGTATAATGTGGATAAATGTGAGGTTATCCACTTTGGGGGCAAAAACGTGAAGACAGAATATTATCTGAATGGCGGCAGATTAGGAAAAGGGGAGGTGCAACGAGACCTGGGTGTCATGGTACATCAGTCACTGAAGGTTGGCATGCAGGTACAGCAGGCGGTGAAGAAGACAAATAGTATGTTGGCCTTCATAGCTAGGGGATTTGAGTATCGGAGCAGGGAGGTCATACTGCAGTTGGACAGGGCCTTGGTGAGGCCTCACCTGGAGTATTGTGTTCAGTTTTGGTCTCCTAATCTGAGGAAGGACTTTCTTGCTATTGAGGGAGTGCAGCGAAGGTTCACCAGACTGATTCCCGGGATGGCAGGACTGACATATGAGGAGGGACTGGATCAACTGGGCCTTTATACATTGGAGTTTAGAAGGATGAGAGGGGATCTCACAGAAACATACAAGATTCTGACGGGATTGGACAGGTTAGATGCAGGAAGAATGTTCCTGATGTTGGGGAGGTCCAGAACCAGGGGACACAGTCTTAGGGTAAGGGGTAGGCCATTTAGGACTGAAATGAGGAGAAACTTCTTCACTCAGAGAGTTGTTAACCTGTGGAATTCCCTGCCGCAGAGAGTTGTTGAGGCCAGTTCATTGGACATATTCAAGAGGGAGTTAGATCTGACCCTTACGGCTAAAGGGATCAAGGGGTATGGAGAGAAAGCAGGAAAGGGGTACTGAGGGAATGATCAGCCATGATCTTATTGAATGGTGGTGCAGGCTCGAAGGGCCGAATGGCCTACTCCTGCACCTATTTTCTATGTTCCTATGTTACAGTCCGGGGCCTGGTCTGGGGGTACAGTCCGGGGCCTGGTCTGGGGGTACAGTCCGGGGCCTGGGCTGCGGGTAGTGTCCTTGCCCGGGGGTACAGTCCGGGGCCTGGGCCGGGGGTACAGTCCGGGGCCTGGGCCGGGGGTACAGTCCGGGGCCTGGGCCGGGGGTACAGTCCGGGGCCTTGTCTGGGGGTACAGTCCGGGGCCTGGGCTGGGAGTACAGTCCGGGGCCTGGGCCAGGGGTACAGTCCGGGGCCTGGGCCGGGGGTACAGTCCGGGGCCTGGGCCGGGGGTACAGTCCGGGGCCTGGGCCGGGGGTACAGTCCGGGGCCTGGGCCGGGGGTACAGTCCGGGGCCTGGGCCGGGGGTAGTGTCGAGAGCCACGGTGGAGCTGGGTTTGAGGCGGAGAGCTGCTGTCTACACTAGTCGAACAGCCGATTGGAGTTTCCAGTCTCTCGGTCACACTTACACTGACAGGAATATCGAGGCAGCCCAGGAAATCATCGTTTTCTTCCTGTGACCCTGTGGCCCCGTTGATTCGAGCAGACTTCACGATCTGTTTGAAGTATCTACACAATCAAATAACAGTCAGCGAAGAGCATCGGAGAGAGCCAGCCAGTGTCAGGGTGTGAAATGATGGCCCAGCACTGGTATTAGAGGAACGGTGACTGCTGGCAATAGGTTCTCAGTCTGGAGACGAGATTCAGGAGTATTTGCCAAGCAACAGGAATGCCGGTGTCAGCACTGCTTTCTCTCAGATAGGCTGACCGCAGGGTGCAGCTGAACACTACCAGCACACTGCTGAATAGAAAGTTCTTTTAAACTTTAATCAAACAATTCCTTTTCCATCCAACTGTGCTTTTACATTCAGAACAAAAATCAACGACTGATGAATCCTGGGGAAGATTTAATAACTAACATTGAGTTCTTTGTATAAATATTAATCAAAATAAAAGAGAGCTCCCTCTACACTGTCCCATCAACCACTCCCAGGGCAGGTACAGGGGGTTAGATACAGAGTAAAGCTCCCTCTACACTGTCCCATCAAACACTCCCAGGGCAGGTACAGGGGGTTAGATACAGAGTAAAGCTCCCTCTACACTGTCCCATCAAACACTCCCAGGGCAGGTACAGGGGGTTAGATACAGAGTAAAGCTCCCTCGACACTGTCCCATCAAACACTCCCAGGGCAGGTACAGGGGGTTAGATGCAGAGTAAAGCTCCCTCTTCACTGTCCCATCAAACACTCATAGGGCAGGTACAGGGGGTTAGATACAGAGTAAAGCTCCCTCTACACTTTCCCATCAAACACTCCCAGGGCAGGTACAGGGGGTTAGATACAGAGTAAAGCTCCCTCTACACTGTCCCATCAAACTCTCCCAGGGCAGGTACAGGGGGTTAGTTACAGAGTAAAGCTCCCTCTACACTGTCCCATCAAACACTCCCAGGGCAGGTACAGGGGGTTAGATACAGAGTAAAGCTCCCTCTACACTGTCCCATCAAACACTCCCAGGGCAGGTACAGGGGGTTAGATACAGAGTAAAGCTCCCTCTACACTGTCCCATCAAACACTCCCAGGGCAGGTACAGGGGGTTAGACACAGAGTAAAGCTCCCTCTACACTGTCCCATCAAACACTCCCAGGGCAGGTACAGCACCGGGTTAGATACAGAGTAAAGCTCCCTCTACACTGTCCCATCAAACACTCCCAGGGCAGGTACATGGGGTTAGACACAGAGTAAAGCTCCCTCTACACTGTCCCACCAAACACTCCCGGGGCAGGTCCCGAGCAGCAAGTTGATTTACCTTCCCATTCCTTTGAACCCACTGATTTGATTTAGTTTTTTGCAGGCGTCTCCCACTGAGACATCATCATCATGGTCCCTGGGGAGAGACACAATGACACTGGTTAGTTATCCAAGCAGGGAGAGTGATCGGGACTGAAACTGCCCCTCTCCTCAGCACCTGTTATCACCGCAAATCGGCGTCCATGCTGCGGAGTGGAGCTTGACTTTTTATGGAATGGCCATAGCTAGCCCAGTTTTCCCGGCGTTGCCCCGATCCCCCCCATATTACTCCGTTAGTGCCGATCCGTCTCAAGCGCATCATCACTGTGCGCACCGCCATTCTACCTACGACAGCAACCTTTCCCTGTGGACACCTTCCACCGTCCGGCCGTGCCAAAACCTGTTTTTTCCCGGTGGTCCAGTCAGGCCGAGGCCTTCTGCAGCGGAGATGTGGCTTCCCTTAAAGGGGAGGGCGCACTGCTGCTGCCGCCATGTTGTTTTTGTCGGCCGACTGCCATGTCAGCCCGACAATTACGCCCCCGGGTTCGGCCGGGCCGCCGACAGGCACCAAGAGGGGTTGCCGGTGTGTCTGGCCGGTGTGTCTGGCCGGTGTGTCTGGCCGGTGTGGTGTGTCTGGCCGGTGTGTCTGGCCGGTGTGGTGTGTCTGGCCGGTGTGTCTGGCCGGTGTGGTGTGTCTGGCCGGTGTGTCTGGCCGATGTGTCTGGCGGTGTGTCTGTCGGTGTGTCTGGCCGGTGTGTCTGGCCGGTGTGTCTGGCCGGTGTGTCTGGCCGGTGTGTCTGGCCGGTGTGTCTGTCGGTGTGTCTGGCCGGTGTGTCTGGCCGGTGTGTCTGGCCGGTGTGTCTGGCCGGTGTGTCTGGCCGGTGTGTCTGTCGGTGTGTCTGTCGGTGTGTCTGGCCGGTGTGTCTGGCCGGTGTGTCTGGCCGGTGTGTCTGGCCGGTGTGTCTGGCCGGTGTGTCTGGCCGGTGTGTCTGCCGGTGTGTCTGCCGGTGTGTCTGGCCGGTGTGGTGTGTCTGGCCGGTGTGTCTGGCCGGTGTGTCTGGCCGGTGTGTCTGGCCGGTGTGTCTGGCCGGTGTGTCTGTCGGCGGCCCGGCCGACACATGCCCTGATGGCCAGTGGGTCAAAGTTTTACATTTGCGAAGGCTCTCCCCTTTAAGTGAAGGAGAGAGCCTGGTGACACGACGGCGTGATGATGTCATCGCGGCGGTGACGCTGCTCCGCCCCCAACTCCCGCCCCTCAGTTGCCTCACTGCCCCCAATAAGACCGACATCCGGATCAAAACAAAAGAAAATAAAGTGCAGAATATCATTCAAGAGGCGACCTGCACCACAGCTGCGATAAAAACGATTGAAACGGGGGCAATTTCTACGCCATACAGTCCTGCTCACCGCGGCCGAGTGTGTGTGAATGTACTATCGGGGCTGGCACTGAGCAGGTCACTAGTGCACTGGGAGGTGTGGATGCTGACAGTTGGCACTCTGGGCTGTGCTGGGGGAGAGCTAGGACTGCATCGCCTCATCACCATCCGCACTCCCTGGTGGGACCTTCAGTTCCAGCACAGCACCATCAATGTGATGCCCCCACTGTCAAATATCTTGCACAAAATGCAGCTGCCCAATGTGCACACAGCCCCCCTCCCCCCCGTGCACACAGCCCCCCTCCCCCCCCCCCCCCCGTGCACACAGCCCCCTCCCCCCCCCGTGCACACAGCCCCCCTCCGGTTCACACAGCCCCCCTCTCCCTCCGGTTCACACAGCCCCCCTCCCCCCCCGTGCACACAGCACCCCCTCCCCCTCCGGTTCACACAGCTCCCCTCCCCCCCCCCCGTGCACACAGCCCCCTCCCCCCCCCGTGCACACAGCCCCCCTCCGGTTCATACAGCCCCCCTCTCCCTCCGGTTCACACAGCCCCCCTCCTCCCCCCGTGCACACAGCCCCCCTCCCCCCCCGTGCACACAGCACCCCCCTCCCCCTCCGGTTCACACAGCCCCCCCCCCCCCCACACCAGTGCAGGCAGCGCCGCTCTCTCCTCTTTTCCCCCCCCCCCCCCCCAATGATGAGAGCAGCGGTGGGTCATGACCCATCAGGGGGTCTGGTACTCTGCCCTGACATTGCAACTAACGATCAGCAACAATCAGTGCTCAGAACGCACTGTGCTGGACATCCAGCTCAGCCCTGGGTGGGGACACGGAGGGCAATCATTCCTCACAGTCGCAAAAGTAATCTCTTCAATTTCTCCTTCACTTGTTCCATTCCCATGAAAAGGTGAGAGAGACAGAGACACAGATCAAGAGAGAGAGACAGAGACAGAGAGAGACAGAGAGAAACAGAGAGCGAGAAAGAGAGACCAAGTGAGAGAGCAAGTTAGAGCAAGAGAGAAAGAGACAGAGCGAGAGAGACCGAGAGAAAGAGAGTGAGTGAGAGACAGAGACGGACAGAGCATGAGAGAGACAGAGAGAGAGAGAGAAACAGAGTGGAAGAGAGAGACAGAGAGAGAGAGAGAGAGACAGAGAGAGAGTGACATAAAAATATAAGAAATAGGAGCAGGAGTCGGCCATTCGGCCCCTCGAACCTGCTTCGCCATTCAATGAGATCATGGCTGATCTGATCATGGACTCAGCTCCACTTCCCCGCCCGCTCCCCATAACCCTTATCGCTCGAAAATCTGTCTATCTCCACCTTAACTATATTCAATGACCCAGCCTCCACAGCTCTCTGGGGCAGAGAATTCCACAGATGTACAACCCTCCTCATCTCAGTTTTAAATGGGCGGTCCCTTATTCTGAGACTATGTTCCCTAGTTTTAGTTTCCCCTACGAGTGGAAATATCCTCTCTGCATCCATCTTGTCGAGCCCCTTCATTATCTTATGTTTCGATAAGATCACCTCTCATTTTTCTGAACGCCAATGAGTGTAGACCCAACTTACTCAACCTATCTTCATAAGTCAACCCCCTCATCACAGGAATCAACCTAGTGAACCTTCTCTGAACAGCCTCCAATGCAAGTATATCCTTCCTTAAATATGGAGACCAAAACTGTACGCAGTACTCCAGGTGTGGCCACACCAATACCCTGTACAGTTGTAGCAGGACTTCTTTGCTTTTATACTCTATCCCCCTTGCAATAAAGGCCAACATTCCATTGGCCTTCCTGATCACTTGCTGTACCTGCACACTAACTTTTTGTGTTTCATGCACAAGGAACCCCAGGTCCCTCTGTACTGCAGCACTTTGCAATCTTTATCCATTTAAATTGTAATTTGCTTTTTTATTATTTCTGCCAAAGTGGATAACCTCACATTTTCCCACATTATACTCCATCTGCCAAATTTTTGACCACTCACTTAGCCTGTCTACATCCCTTTGCAGATTTTTTGTGTCCTCCTCACAATTTGCTTTCTCATCCATCTTTGTATCATCAGCAAACTTGGCTACATTTCACTCGGTCCCTTGATCCAAGTCATTAATATAGATTGTAAATAGTTGAGGCCCCAGCTCCGATCCCTGCGGTACCCCACTAGTTACTGTTTGCCAACCGGAAAATGACTCATTTATCCCGACTCTCTGTTTTCTGTTAGTTAGCCAATCCTCAATCCATGCTAATATATTACCCCAACCCCGTAACCTTATGTGGCACCTTATCGAATGCCTTCTGGAAATCCAAATACATGACATCCACTGGTTCCCCCTTATCCACCCGGCTCGTTACATCCTCAAAGAACTCCAGCAAATTTGTCAAACATGATTTCCCTTTCATAAAACCATGCTGACTCTGCCTGATTGAATTATGTTTTTCCAAATGTCCTGCTACTGCTTCCTTAATAATGGACTCCAGCATTTTCCCAACGACAGATGTTAGGCTAACTGGTCTATAGTTTCCTGCTTTCTGTCTGCCTCCTTTTTTAAACAGATAGGGAGAGAAACAGAGAGTGAGAAAAAGAGACACAGAGATAGACGGACAAGAGAAACAGAGAGAAAGAGACAGAGAGAGAGTGAGACAGAGTGAAAGCAAGAAATCAGAATATAGAAACAGAACATGAGTAAAGAGGCAGCCGGGTTAACACTCACCAAATATCGAGGTGGAGCTGGTCACTCTGAATGTCCTCCAGCTCACTGTGAAACAGGAAATAAACAGGAACTCAGTATCCATTCAACATTTCTATAGCGCCTTTCACCATCTCAGGCTATCCCAAAGCTCCTCACAGCCAAAGTGTAGTTACTGGAGTAATAAAGGAAATGCTGCAGCCACTTTACACAGCATGATCCCACCAATAGCAATGCCCTGTTAGTCAGTGATGTGGGTTGAGCGCTCCTTCAGTACTGCCCCTCCGACAGTGTGGCGCTCCCTCAGTACTGCCCCTCCGACAGTGCAAAGCTTCCTCAGTACTGCCACTCCGACAGTGCGGCGCTCCCTCAGTACTGCCCCTCCGACAGTGCAAAGCTTCCTCAGTACTGCCCCTCCGACAGTGCGGTGCTCCCTCAGTACTGCCCCTCTGACAGTGCAAAGCTTCCTCAGTACTGCCCCTCCGACAGTGCGGCACTCCCTCAGTACTGCCCCTCCGATTGTGCGGCACTCCCTCAGTACTGCCCCTCCGACAATGCGGCGCTCCCTCAGTACTGCCCCTCTGACAGTGCGGCACTCCCTCAGTACTGCCCCTCCGACAATGCGGCACTCCCTCAGTACTGCCCCTCTGACAGTGCGGAGCTTCCTGAGTACTGCCCCTCCGACAGTGCGGCACTCCCTCAGTACTGCCCCTCCGACAGTGCGGCGTTCCCTCAGTACTGCCCCTCCGACAGTGCGGCACTCCCTCAGTACTGCCCCTCCGACAGTGCAACACTCCCTCACTACTGCCCCTCCGACAGTGCAACACTCCCTCAGTACTGCCCCTCCGACAGTGCGGCACTCCCTCAGTACATAGAAACATAGAAAATAGGAGCAGTAGTAGAACATTCGGCTCTTCGAGTCTGCATCGCCATTCAATATGATCATGGCTGATCCTCTATCTCAACACCATATTCCCGCTTTATCCCCCTTAATCTATTTCCCCCTTAAATATATTCAGTGACTTGGCCTCCACAGCCTTCTGTGGTAGAGAATTCCACAGGTTCACCACCCTCTGAATGGAAAAATTTCTCCTCATCACTATCCTAAATTTCCTACCCCGTATCCTGAGACAGTGACCCCTTGTTCTAGACTTCCCAGCCCCGGGAAACACCCTCCCCGCATCCAGTCTATACAACCCCGTCAGAATTTTATACCTTTCAGTGAGATCCCCTCTCATTCTTCTAAACTCTAGTGAATACAGGCCTAGTCGACCCAATCTCTCCTCATACGACGTCCCGCCATCCCAGGAATCAGTCTGGTGAACCTTCGCTGCACTCCCTGTATGGCAAGTATATCCTTTCTTAGGTAAGGAGACACAATACTCCAGTGCGGTCTCACCAAGGCTCTGTATAACTGTAGTAAGACAGGGAACATAAAAACTGACTGCAAAAGCTTCTGTAGATATGTGAAGAGAAAAAGATTAGTGAAGACCAACGTCCCTTGCAGACAGAATCAGGTGAATTTATAATGGGGAACAAAGAAATGGCAGACCAGTTGAACAAATACTTTGGTTCTGTCTTCACGAAGGAAGACACAAATAACCTTCCGGAAATACTAGGGGTTCGAGGGTCTAGCGAAAAGAAGGAACTGAAGGAAATCCTTATTAGTCAGGAAATTGTGTTAGGGAAATTGACGGGATTGAAGGCCGATAAATCCCCGGGGCCTGATAGTCTGCATCCCAGAGTACTTGAGGAAGTGGCCCGAGAAATAGTGGATGCATTGGTGATCATTTTCCAACATTCTATTGACTGTGGATCAGTTCCTATGGACTGGAAGGTAGCTAATGTAACACCACTTTTTAAAACAGAAAACGGGGAATTATAGACCGGTTAGCCTGACATCGATGGTGGGAAAAATGTTGGAATCAATTATTAAAGATGAAATAGCAGCGCATTTGGAAAGCAGTGACAGGATCGGTCCAAGTCAGCATGGATTTATGAAAGGGAAATCATGCTTGACAAATCTTCTAGAATTTTTTGAGGATGTAACTAGTAGAGTGGACAAGGGAGAACCAGTGGATGTGGTGTATTTGGACTTTCAAAAGGCTTTTGACAAGGTCCCACACAAATGATTGTTGTGCAAAATTAAAGCACATGATATTGGGGGTAATGTACTGACGTGGATAGAGAATTGGTTGGCAGACAGGAAGCAGAGAGTTGGGATAAACGGGTCCTTTTCAGAATGGCAGGCAGTGACTAGTGGGGTGCCGCAGGGCTCAGTGCTGGGACCCCAGCTATTTACAATATACATCAATGATTTAGATGAAGGAATTGAATGTAATATCTCCAAGTTTGCAGATGACACTAAACTGGGTGGCGGTGTGAGCTGTGAGGAGGACGCTAAGAGACTGCAGGGTGACTTGGACAGGTTAGGTGAGTGGGCAAATGCATGGCAGATGCAGTATAATGTGGATAAATGTGAGGTTATCCACTTTGGTGGCAAAAACAGGAAGACAGAATATTATCTGAATGGTGACATATTAGGAAAAGGGGAGGTGCAATGAGACCTGGGTGTCATGGTACATCAGTCATTGAAAGTTGGCATGCAGGTACAGCAGGTGGTGAAGAAGGCAAATGGCATGTTGGCCTTCATAGCGAGGGGATTTGAGTATAGGAGCAGGGAGGTCTTACTGCAGTTGTACAGGGTCTTGGTGAGGCCTCACCTGGAATATTGTGTTCAGTTTTGGTCTCCTAATCTGAGGAAGGACGTTCTTGCTATTGAGGGAGTACAGCGAAGGTTCACCAGACTGATTCCCGGGATGGCAGGGCTGACATATGAGGAGAGACTGGATCGACTGGGCCTGTATTCACTGGCGTTTAGAAGAATGAGAGGGGATCTCTTGGAAACATATAAAATTCTGACAGGACTGGACAGGTTAGATGCAGGAAGAATGTTCCCGTTGCTGGGGAGTTCCAGAACCAGGGGTCACAGTGTAAGGATAAGGGGTAGGCCATTTAGGACTGAGATGAGGAGAAACATCTTCACTCAGAGAGTTGTTAACCTGTGGAATTCTCTACCGCAGAAAGTTGTTGATACCAGTTCATTGGACATATTCAGAAGGGAGTTAGATGTGGCCCTAACGGCCAAAAGGATCAAGGGTTATGGAGAGAAAGCAGGAAAGGGGTACTGAGGTGAATGATCAGCCATGATCTTATTGAATGGTGGTGCAGGCTCGAAGGGCCGAATGGCCTCCTCCTGCACCTAATTTCTATGTTTCTATGGGGTCAAGTTTCGGCTGCCCGCTAGAACGGCGCACATCGGAGAGGCCCGCCTAATTTATAGAACAAAAATTGTGCCGAATACTTACCTCGTGATTCTCAGATAGCTGTAGGCCCATTTCCAGCTCGGCGCGGAGCTGCTGGGGGCGGAGCTGCTGGGGGCGGAGCTACAACCCTGCGTCGAAAACAGTGCCGGCAGCTGCCAGCGTCCTGTCTCCGGGGCGACGACCATATCCCCGGCCAAGTGGCCCCGCCCGAACAGTCGGCAGCTCAGCCTGGGCTGTGTAAAGTCCTTACTCAATGACACAAAACCCACACCAGGCACATTCTATGGACAAGGTCACTCCGTGACCTGAACCTTTATTCACAAGACCAAGAAGTGATGACCCTGCGTGGGATCTCCCTTTATATACCTGGATGACCAGGTAAGGAGTGTCTCCCACAAGTTCGCCCCCTGTGGTCAAGATGTGCATTGCTCAAGTATATCCAGTATTGCAGTGGCGTTACATAGAGGTTACATACATGACAGTGATACAGTGGTGTTACATAGAGGTTACATACATGACACAGTGTTACAGTGGTGTTACATAGAGGCTAAATACTTGACATCACCTCACCCCCACCCCAAAGTCTTATTGGGATCATAGGTTAAGTCTTTCGGGTGGTCTGCGCTCTCTCGTGGAGCGCCGCAGTTGGGGCTCTGATTGTTGAGCCTTGGTATGCGTGTCTGTCACCTGTGGTGATTCCGGCCTGTCCGGGCTGACCGCAGGGACTGTGCATGCTGCTGAATGTTCTTGTTGCTCGTTCACTGGCGGTGGTGTGAGCAACATCTCATGGTCTTCCTCAGGTTCCTCAGTGTCCATGCTGAACCTTTTTTTTTTACGTGGTCCAAATGCTTTAGGCATTTCTGCCCATTGTTAAGTTTTACCATGATGACCCTATTCCCCTCTTTGTCTATTACAGTACCCTCAAGCCATTTGGGCCCCATGGCGTGATTGAGGACAAACACAGGATCATTTATTTCTATACATCTCCCCCCTTGAATTTCGGTCATGGTACTCGTTTTGAGAATGGCGCTTGCCCTCAACTATGTCGGTCAGGACTGAGTGAATGAGGGACAACCGAGTTTTGAGTGTTCATTTCATTAGTAGCTCAGCGGGCAGGACCCCTGTGAGCGAGTGCGGGCGGGATCTATAGGCCAGCAGGAGACACGATAGGCGGCATTGAAGGGAGGGTCCTTGAATTCGGAGCATGCCTTGTTTAATGATTTGGACCGCACGTTCCGCCTGGCCATTGGAGGCCGGCTTGAATGGTGCTGTCCTGACATGATTGATGCCATTGCCCGACATGAACTCCCGGAATTTGTAGCTCGTAAAACACGGGCCATTATCGCTCACAAGGATGTCCGGCAAGCCGTGGGTCGCAAAGACCACACGTAGACTCTCCACAGTGGTGGATGTCGTGTACGAATTCAAAATGATGCACTCGATCCATTTTGAGTACGCATCCACCACAATGAGAAACATTTTTCCCATGAATGGGCCCGTGTAGTCAACATGAATGCGTGACCATGGCCTGGTGGGCCAGGGCCACGGGCTGAGCGGGGCCTCCCTGGGGGCATTACCCAACTGGGCACACGTCGTGCACCTGCAAACACAGTGTTCCAGGTCTGAGTCAATTCCAGGCCACCATACATGTGACCGGGCAATGGCCTTCATCAGCACGATGTCTGGGTGCTCGCTGTGGAGTTCCCTGATGAATGCCTCCCTGCCCCTCTGGGGCATGACTACCCGGCTGCCCCATAGTAGGCAGTCGGCTTGGATGGAGAGCTCATCCATCCGTCTGTGGAATGGTCTGATCTCCTCAGGGCATGCTCCGTGTGTGGGCGCCTAATCCCCAGTCAGGACACATTTCTTAATCAGGGATAGAAGGGGATCTCTGTTTGTCCAGATTTTGATCTGGCGGGCTGTGATGGGGGAGCCTGCACTGTCAAAGGCATCAACAGCCATGACCATCTCGGCGCTTTGCTCCGCTGCCCCCTCAGTGGAAGCCTGCTGAGTGCGTCAGCGCAATTTTCAGTGCCGGGCCGGTGCCGTATGGTGTAGTCATACGCAGCCAGCGTGAGAGCCCATCGCTGTATGCGAGCTGATATGTTGGCATTGACAGCATTTTTTTTACACCATAGACACATGCGAGTGCTTCCTTCTCGATCATCCCATATCCCCGTTCTGCTTGAGAGAGCGACCTGGAGGCATAAGCCACAGGCCCTCATCATTACTCTGCTGCAACACACACACACTGACCCCATAGGACGATGCATCACATGTCAGAACCAATTTCTTACAGGGGTCGTAAAGGGTCAATAACTTATTGGAACAAAGCGGGTTCCACGCCCGATCAAAAGCCCGTTCCTGACAGTCCCCCCAAAACCAATCACAACCCTTACACAGGAACACGTGTAGCGGCTCCAACAACGTGCTTAAGTTTGGCAGAAAGTTTCCAAAATAGTTCAGGAGTCCAGAAATGAACACAACTCCGATGTGTTGCCGGACCTGGGTGCTCGTCGAATCGCTTCTGTTTTGGATTCGGTGGGCCGGATTCCATCTGCAGCAACCCTCCTGCCCAGAAACTCAACCTCAGGACTAAGAACACACATTTAGACTTCTTGAGTCACAGGCTTACCCGGCCCAGTCGGCGTAGCACCTCCTCCAGGCTGTGGAGGTGTTCCTCGGTATCTCGACCCGTGATGAGAATGTCGTCCTGAAATACGATTGTTCCAGGACGGATTTGTGCAGACTTTCCATGTTTCTTTGAAAAATCGCGGCTGCTGATCGAATGCGAAACGGGCACCTGTTATAAACGAACAGTCCCTTGTGCGTGGTGATGGTGGTCAGTAGTTTAAATTCATCGGCCAGTTCCTGGGTCATGTAGGCTGAAGTGAGGTCCAACTTGGTGAACAGCTTGCCGCCTGCCAGCGTGGTGAAGAGGTCCTCCGCTCTCGGGAGCGGGTATTGATCTTGTAGGGACACCCGATTGATGGTGGCCTTGTAGTCGCCACAGATCCTGACACAACCATCCGCTTTTAGAACGGGAACGATGGGGCTCGCCCAGTCGCTGAATTCAATGGGTGAGATGATGCCCTCTCTCAGCAAATGGTCCAATTCGCTCTCAATTTTTTCCCGCATCACATACGGCACAGCTCTGGCTTTGTGGTGCACTGGTCTGGTGTCCGGGGTGATGTGTATCACTACTTTGGTACCTTTGAACGTCCCAAGGCCAGGTTGGAATAGTGGCTCAAATTGCTGTAGGACCTGTGAGCATGAACTTCGCTCCACAGATGACATGGCATGCACATTCCCCCATTTCCAGTTCATCTCAGCTAACCAGCTCCTCCCCAACAGTGCGGGACAATCCAGAGCGGTAGCCGGTTCACTGATCCATTGTGTGTGACCACCAACATTGCACTGCCTAGTACTGGAATGATTTCTTTGGTATACATCCGTAATTGTGTCTCAATGCGTTCTAGTTTGGGTCTACTGGCTTTGTGTGGCCATAGCTTTTCGAACTGTTGAACGCTCATGAGTGACTGGCTGGCCCCCGTGTCCAGCTCCATGCGTACAGGGATTCCGTTTAATAAAACCCTCATCATCATAGGTGGTGTTTTGGTATATGAGCTGTGAATGTTTGCCACATGAACCCGCTGAACTTCAGCGTCCACTGATTTGCCCCAAGAGTCATCCTACATCACAGACCCCTCTTCTGGTCCATCTGCCTCATAAATTAGCCTGGTTACAGGCTTCCTGCACATTCGAGCTAAATGGCCACTGAGGTTACAATTTCTGCAGACAAATTGTTGAAACCTGCAAGTCCTGGCAGAGTGTTTGCCCCCACACCTCCAGCATGAGCTGAGATTCCCATTGTTGTGAACAAAGGAGCTATGACCCAGCATTCCTCGCTGATTGTCCCTTTCACTGCCCTTGAGCACCCTGTTAGTGGGTGTCAATGGCCCCATCCTGGGCCGCATTGTCCACTGTGATGGCGTAAATGTCCGTTCAGCCTGCCATTGTCTCTGTTGAAAACCTGCTCTGGGGTCTATTGATGCCTGGTGTGTGTCGAACTGCCCTTGCCTGCCTGCGGGGCTCTGAGCCACGTTTATGATATTGACTCCCTGATCCCCCGCCGCGTTGGAGGCAGAATTGCTCGCGTATATTATTTTGGTTTCCTCCTCCCCCGCCATGAAAGTCTGAGCCATCAACGCCACCGCTTCCAAAGTCAAGTCCTTGGTCTCAATTAACGTTCGCAAAATCCACCCATGACCGATGCCCTCAATAAAGAAATCCCTGAACATCTCCCCCTTGCAGGAGTTTGTGAACTTACAGAGACTGGCCAAACGCCGGAGGACCGCAACAAAGTCCGGTATGCTCTGTCCATCACGACGTCGTTGGATATTGAATCTGTGTCGGGCCATGTGTACGCTGCTCGCCGCTTTGAGGTGCTCACCGATTAGTTTGCTGAGCTCTTCAAAGGTTTTGTCCGCCGGCTTTTCGGGTGCTAGTAGGTCCTTCATGAGCGCGTGTGTCTGTAGTCCGCAGCTGGTCAGGAGATGGGCCCTTCGCTTGTCAGCCGCTGCATCTCCCAGCCAGTCCTTCGTGACAAAGCTCTGCTGGGGCCTCTCAATGAAATCGTCCCAGTCCTCACCAACACAGTACCGTTCCTCTGTGCTGCCGGTGGCCATTCTCGTGGGTCGTTGATTCCCGTTTCTCGTTGCCAATGTAAAGTCCTTAGTCCCAATGGCACAAAACCCACATGAGGCACATTCTATGACCTGAACCTTTATTCACAGGACCAAGAAGTGATGACCCAGTGTGGGACCTCCCTTTATATACCTGGATGACCAGGTAAGGAGTGTCTCCCACAAGTTCACCCCCTGTGGTCAAGCTGTGCATTGCTTAAGTATATACAGTATTGCAGTGGCGTTAAATAGAGGTTACATACATGACAGGCTGCGTGCGGGGCTTCTCCTCCCCCCCCCCCCGCTCTTCTCCCTGGTGCTGCAGGAGGGGAGTAGAAATCATTTTTTATTTATTGAGTGATTTTTAATTTTTAAATTTTTTTTTATTTTTTTATTTATTTGGATTGATTTATTGGTTTATTTATTGATTTATTTATCATTTATTATTGATGATGGCTCTTTATTTGTAAAAGTGAAGTGTTTAATGTTTGTAAACTTCCCTCCCCACCATCTCTCGTTCTCTACGCCTGACTTTCTAAGTGTAGGCAAGGTTTTTCTGAGCATACAAAAATCTACACTTACTCCATTCTAAGTTAGTTTGGAGTAAGTTTTCGCTGCCTAAACTTGCAAAACTTGTAAGTGGCCGGACACGCCCCCTTTTGAAAAAAAAATCTGTTCTAAAATGAAACTATTCTAACTGACTAGAACTGGAGCAAACTAAATGCTGAGAATTGCAATTTCTAAGATACTCCGTTCTAAACTAGTTCCTCCAAAAAAAAAAGGAGCAACTCAGGCCGAAACTTGCCCCCTATGTTTCTATTCTAGTTCCTGTACTCAAATCCTCTCCATTGGCCTCCCTAACTGCACCAGCATGTTTGTTTTCAATGACTGGTGTACAAGGACACCAGGGTCCCTCTGTACATCGACACTTCCCAAGTCATTACCATTTAAATAATACTTTGTCCTTATGTTTTTCCTACCAAAGTGGATAACTTCACATTTATCCACGTTATACTGCATCTGCCATGTTGTACTGCCCCTCCAACAGTGGTGCACTCCCTCAGTACTGCCCCTCCGACAGTGCGGCACTCCCTCAGTACTGCCCCTCCGACAGTGCAGCACTCCCTCAGTACTGCCCCTCTGACAGTGCGGCACTCCCTCAGTACTGCCCCTCCGACAGTGCGGCACTCCCTCAGTACTACCCCTCCGACAGTGCAGCACTCCCTCAGTACTGCCCCTCTGACAGTGCGGCACTCCCTCAGTACTGCCCCTCCAACAGTGCGGCACTCCCTCAGTACTGCCCCTCCGACAGTGCAGCACTCCCTCAGTACTGCCCCTCCGACAGTGGTGCACTCCCTCAGTACTGCCCCTCCGACAGTGCAGCACTCCCTCAGTACCGCCCCTCCAACAGTGCAGCACTCCCTCAGTACTGCCCCTCCGACAGTGGTGCACTCCCTCAGTACTGCCCCTCCAACAGTGCGGCACTCCCTCAGTACCGCCCCTCCGACAGTGCGGCACTCCCTCAGTACTGCCCCTCCAACAGTGCAGCACTCCCTCAGTACCGCCCCTCCAACAGTGGTGCACTCCCTCAGTACTGCCCCTCCGACAGTGCGGCACTCCCTCAGTACTGCCCCTCCAACAGTGCGGCACTCCCTCAGTACTGCCCCTCCAACAGTGGTGCACTCCCTCAGTACTGCCCCTCCGACAGTGCAGCACTCCCTCAGTATTGCCCCTCCGATAGTGCAGCACTCCCTCAGTACTGCCCCTCCGACAGTGCGGCACTTCCTCAGTACCTCCCTTCCGATAGTGCAGCACTCCCTCAGTACTGCCCCTCCGACAGTGCAGCACTCCCTCAGCATTGCCCCTCCGACTGTGCAGCACTCCCTCAGTATTGCCCCTCCGACAGTGCGGCACTTCCTCAGTACCTCCCTTCCGATAGTGCAGCGCTCCCTCAGTACTGCCCCTCCGACAGTGCAGCGCTCCCTCAGTACTACCCCTCCGACAGTGCAGCACTCCCTCAGCATTGCCCCTCTGACAGTGCAGCGCTCCCTCGGTACTCCCTCGGGACTTCCTCGGGGTAAGTGATTGGCTGGTGATTGGTGAGTAGCTTTTCTTTTTCTTTCTTTATCAGTAAGTAATATTTAGCATTGTTGTTGCCAACTTAAGTATATCTAAGGGTTAAGTCATGGCAGGAGAGCTCGGACACGTGTTATGCCCCCCCTGTACTATGTGGGAAGTCAGGGACACTTCCGGTGTCACTGATGACTACGTGTGTGGGAAGTGTATCCGCCTCCAGCTCCTGACAGACCGCATTGTGGCGTGGAGCTGAGGGTGGACTCACTCTGGAGCATCTGCGATGCTGAGAATGACGTGAGTAGCACGTGTAGCGAGTTGGTCTTACTGCAGGTGAAGGGTACACAGCCAGGTAGGGAATGGAAGACCAGCAGGAAGAGCAGTGCAAGGAAGGTAGTGCTGGGGTCCCCTGTGGTCATCCCCCTGCAAAACAGATACACTGCTTTGAGTACTGTTGAGGGGGATGACTCATTGGGGAGGGCAGCAGCAGCCAAGTTCATGGCACCGTGGCTGGTTCTGCTGCACAGGAGGGCAGGAAAAAGAGTGGGAGAGCGATAGTGATAGGGGATTCAATTGTAAGGGGAATAGATAGGCGTTTCTGCGGCCGCAACCGAGACTCCAGGATGGTATGTTGCCTCCCTGGTGCAAGGGTCAAGGATGTCTCGGAGCGGGTGCAGGACATTCTGAAAAGGGAGGGTGAACAGCCAGTTGTCATGGTGCACATTGGGACCAACGATATAGGTAAAAAACGGGATGAGGTCCTACAAGCTGAATTTAAGGAGCTAGGAGCTAAATTAAAAAGTAGGACCTCAAAAGTAGTAATCTCAGGACTGCAGGATAGCGCAGATGAATACGTGGCTTGAGCAGTGGTGCAGCAGGGAGGGATTCAAATTCCTGGGACATTGGAACTGGTTCTGGGGGAGGTGGGACCAGTACAAACCGGACAGTCTGCACCTGGGCAGGACCGGAACCAATGTCCTAGGGGGAGTGTTTGCTAGTGCTGTTGGGGAGGAGTTAAACTAATATGGCAGGGGAATGGGAACCTGTGCAGGGAGGCAGAGAGAAATAAAAGGGAGACAGAGGCAAAAGACAGAAAGGATAAAAGTGGAGGGCGAAGAATCCCAAGGCAAAAAACAAAAAGGGCCACTGTACAGCAAAATTCTAAAGGGACAAGGTGTGTTAAAAAGACAAGCCTGGAGGTTCTGTGTCTTAATGCAAGGAGTATCCGTAATAAGGTGGATGAATTAACTGTGCAAATAGATGTTAACAGATATGATGTGATTGCGATTACGGAGACGTGGCTCCAGGATGATCAGCACTGGGACCTCAACATCCAGGGGTATTCAACATTCAGGAAGGATAGAATAAAAGGAAAAGGAGGTGGGGTAGCATTGCTGGTTAAAGAGGAGATTAATGTAATAGTTCGGAAGGACATTAGCTTGGATGATGTGGAATCTATATGGGTAGAGCTGCAGAACACCAAAGGGCAAAAAACTTTAGTGGGAGTTGTGTACAGACCTCCAAACAGTAGTAGTGATGTTGGGGAGGGTATCAAACAGGAAATTAGGGGTGCATGCAATAAAGGTGCAGCAGTTATAATGGGTGACTTTAATATGCACATAGATTGGGCTAACCAAACTGGAAGCAATACGGTGGAGGAGGATTTCCTGGAGTGCATAAGGGATGGTTTTCTAGACCAATATGTCGAGGAACCAACTAGGGGGGAGGCCATCTTAGACTGGGTGTTGTGTAATGAGAGAGGATTAATTAGCAATCTCGTTGTGCGAGGCCCCTTGGGGAAGAGTGACCATAATATGGTGGAATTCTGCATTAGGATGGAGAATGAAACAGTTAATTCAGAGACCATGGTCCAGAACTTAAAGAAGGGTAACTTTGAAGGTATGAGGCGTGAATTGGCTAGGATAGATTGGCGAATGATACTTAAGGGGTTGACTGTGGATGGGCAATGGCAGACATTTAGAGACCGCATGGATGAATTACAACAATTGTACATCCCTGTCTGGCGTAAAAATAAAAAAGGGAAGGTGGCTCAACCGTGGCTATCAAGGGAAATCAGAGATAGTATTAAAGCCAAGGAAGTGGCATACAAATTGGCCAGAAATAGCAGCAAACCCGGGGACTGGGAGAAATTTAGAACTCAGCAGAGGAGGACAAAGGGTTTGATTAGGGCAGGGAAAATGGAGTACGAGAAGAAACTTGCAGGGAACATTAAGACGAACTGCAAAAGCTTCTATAGATATGTAAAGAGAAAAAGGTTAGTAAAGACAAACGTAGGTCCCCTGCAGTCAGAATCAGGGGAAGTCATAACGGGGAACAAAGAAATGGCAGACCAGTTGAACAAGTACTTTGGTTCGGTATTCACTAAGGAGGACACGAACAACCTTCCGGATATAAAAGGGGTCAGAGGGTCTAGTAAAAAGGAGGAACTGAGGGAAATCCTTATTAGTCGGGAAATTGTGTTGGGGAAATTGATGGAATTGAAGGCTGATAAATCCCCAGGGCCTGATGGTCTGCATCCCAGAGTTGGAGGTGGCCTTGGAAATAGCGGATACATTGACAGTCATTTTCCAACATTCCATTGACTCTGGATCAGTTCCTATGGAGTGGAGGGTAGCCAATGTAACCCCACTTTTTAAAAAAGGAGGGAGAGAGAAAACAGGGAATTATAGACCGGTCAGCCTGACATCGGTAGTGGTTAAAATGATGGAATCAATTATTAAGGATGTCACAGCAGCACATTTGGAAAATGGTGACATGATAGGTCCAAGTCAGCATGGATTTGTGAAAGGGAAATCATGCTTGACAAATCTTCTGGAATTTTTTGAGGATGTTTCCAGTAGAGTGGACAAGGGAGAACCAGTTGATGTGGTGTATTTGGACTTTCAGAAGGCTTTTGACAGGTCCCACACAAGAGATTAATGTGCAAAGTTAAAGCACATGGGATTGGGGGTAGTGTGCTGACATGGATTGAGAACTGGTTGTCAGACAGGAAGCAAAGAGTAGGAGTAAATGGGTACTTTTCAGAATGGCAGGCAGTGACTAGTGGGGTACCGCAAGGTTCTGTGCTCGGGCCCCAGCTGTTTACACTGTACATTAATGATTTAGACAAGGGGATTAAATGTAGTATCTCCAAATTTGCGGATGACACTAAGTTGGGTGGTAGTGTGAGCTGCGAGGAGGATGCTATGAGGCTGCAGAGTGACTTGGATAAGTTAGGTGAGTGGGCAAATGCATGGCAGATGAAGTATAATGTGGATAAATGTGAGGTTATTCACTTTGGTGGTAAAAACAGAGAGACAGACTATTATCTGAATGGTGACAGATTAGGAAAAGGGAAGGTGCAACGAGACCTGGGTGTCATGGTACATCAGTCATTGAAGGTTGGCATGCAGGTACAGCAGGCAGTTAAGAAAGCAAATGGCATGTTGGCCTTCATAGCGAGGGGATTTGAATACAGGGGCAGGGAGGTGTTGCTACAGTTGTACAGGGCCTTGGTGAGGCCACACCTGGAGTATTGTGTACAGTTTTGGTCTCCTAACTTGAGGAAGGACATTCTTGCTATTGAGGGAGTGCAGCGAAGGTTCACCAGACTGATTCCCGGGATGGCGGGACTGACATATCAAGAAAGACTGGATCTCAACTGGGCTTGTATTCACTGGAGTTCAGAAGAATGAGAGGGGACCTCATAGAAACGTTTAAAATTCTGACGGGTTTAGACAGGTTAGATGCAGGAAGAATGTTCCCAATGTTGGAGAAGTCCAGAACCAGGGGTCACAGTCTAAGGATAAGGGGTAAGCCATTTAGGACCGAGATGAGGAGAAACTTCTTCACCCAGAGAGTGGTGAACCTGTGGAATTCTCTACCACAGAAAGTTGTTGAGGCCAATTCACTAAATATATTCAGAAAGGAGTTAGATGAAGTCCTTACTACTCGGGAGATCAAGGGGTATGGCGAGAAAGCAGGAATGGGGTACTGAAGTTGCATGTTCAGCCATGAACTCATTGAATGGCAGTGCAGGCTCGAAGGGCCGAATGGCCTACTCCTGCACCTATTTTCTATGTATCTATACCCCTCAACAGTGCGGCGCTCCCTCAGTACTGCCCCTCCGACAGTGCAGCACTCCCTCAGTACTGCCCCTCCGACAGTGCAGCGCTCCCTCAGTACTGCCCCTCCGACAGTGCAGCGCTCCCTCAGTACTGCCCCTCCGACAGTGCAGCACTCCCTCAGTACTGCCCCTCCGACAGTGCAGCACTCCCTCAGTACTGCCCCTCCGACAGTGCAGCACTCCCTCAGTACTGCCCCTCCGACAGTGCAGCACTCCCTCAGTACTGCCCCTCCGACAGTGCAGCACTCCCTCAGTACTGCCCCTCGACAGTGCAGTGGAAATAATTACTGGATGAGGAGAAAGGGACTGCCTACACACCACACTGTTTGGGCTGTCACAGTTGCCCCATTGCACAGAGACCATGATACTCACAATACGTAGCTCTCATTCCACACTGGATTCAGGGTGTTTGGCTTCACGTCTGTGACCTGGATGTACTTGGCTGGAAGTGCTTCCCTGAGGCTTGGCCTCTTCTCCATCTTGTCCTTTTTCTTCCTAAAGCTGAATTTGCGTTCCTTCTTCTCCTCCGCCTCCCGTGCGGTGTGTCCTAGCATGATTCCCAGCATACAGTAGGGATCACTGAAGCCTGCAGACCCAGAGCATCAGAGAGTGAAGGGCCCGTCAGCTCTCTACCCTGTCACCACTATATAGGCACCGCTGAGGGAGTTAGCGGGGTTCCCGGGGCGGGGGGACATGAGTGGCCCCTGATTTTGGCCACATATGGTGCCAGACATGTGTCAAATAACCCAGCTCCCTGGGGCCAGTACCAGAGGGCACTTTGGGCACAATCCCGGCATAACCATGGGGATCGCCGAGTAAGCACTGGGAATGTGAAGCAGAATCACAGAATGGTTACAGCACGGAAGGCCATTCGGCCCGTCAAGCCCGTGCCGGCTCTCAGCCAGTCCCCCTCCCCCGCCCTTTCCCCGGAGCCCTGCTAATTATTTCCTTCAGGTACTTATCCAACTCCCTTTTGAAAGCCGGGATTGAGTCTGCCCCCATCACCCTCTCAGGCAGCAAAATCCAGATCCGAACCACTCGCTCGTGTCACCTTTGGTTCTTCTGCCAATCGCCTTAAACCTGTGCCCTCTGGTTCTCGACCCTTCCACCAATGGGAACAGTTTCTCTCTCTCTACTCTGTCCAGACCCCTCATGATGTTTAACACCTCGATCAAATCTCCTCTCAACCTTCTCTGCTCCAAGGAGAACAACTCCAGCTTCTCCAGTCTTGTAAATCTGTTCTGCACCCTCTCTAAGACCTTCACATCCTTCTTAAAGTCTGGTGCCCAGAATTGGACACAATACTCCAGTTGAGGCCGAACCCGTGTTTTATACAGGTTCATCAGAACCTCCTTGCTTTTGTACTCTATACCTCTGTTTATGAAGCCCAGGATCCCGTAAACCTTTTTAACCGCTTTCTCAACCAGTCCTGCCCCTTCAATGATTTATGCACACATACCCCCAGATCTCTCTGTTCGTGCACCCCATCTAGGATTGTACCCTTTAGTTTATATGTCTTTTCCTCATTCTTTCTACCAAAATGCATCACCACATTTTTCTGCGTTAAATTTCATTTGCCCCATGTCCGCCCATTTCACCAGTCTGTCTCTGTCTTCCTGTCTTCTATCACTATCCCTCTCACTGCTCACTATGTGTCCAAGTTTTGTGTCATCTACAGATTTTGAAATTGTGCCTTGAGGCTCAATTGTTTGTTCAGCTGCCCTGATTATAATCGCTCCATCATCGATGGCCGTGCCTTGTTGCCTGGGCCCCAAGCTCTGGAACTCCCTCCCTAAACCTCTCCGCCTCTCTACCTCTCTTTCCTCCTTAAAGACGCTCCTTAAAACCGACTTCTTTGACCAAGGTCCCTGCGCTAATTTCTCCTTATGTGGCTCGGTGTCGATTGTTTTGTCTCATAATCCTCCTGTGAAGCACCTTGGGACATTTCACTACGTTGTTGTTGTTGTTGTTGCACACCCAAGCCCCAGTC
This sequence comes from Pristiophorus japonicus, assembly GCF_044704955.1. Classification (NCBI taxonomy): domain Eukaryota; kingdom Metazoa; phylum Chordata; class Chondrichthyes; family Pristiophoridae; genus Pristiophorus; species Pristiophorus japonicus. The sequence goes on along the minus strand of NC_091991.1, from coordinate 185,326,024 downwards.
ATTAATATATACCAGGAAAAGCAGTGGTCCCAGTACTGACCCCTGGGGAACACCACTGTATACCTTCCTCCAGTCCGAGAAACAACCGTTCACCAGTACTCTCTGTTCCCTGTCACTGAGACAATTCTGTATCCATGTTGCCACTGTCCCTTTTATTCCATGGGCTTCAACTTTGCTGCAAGTCTATTATGTGACACTTTATCGAACGACTTTTGGAAATCCATGTACACCACGCCAACCGCATTGCCCTCATCGACCCTCTCTGTTACCTCATCAAAAAACTCAATCCAGTTAGTTAAACACGATTTGCCGTTAACATCTGTGCTGGCTTTCCTTAATTAATCCACACTTGTCCAAGTGACTGTTAATCCCGGATTATTGTTTGTAAAAGCTTCCCCACTACCGAGGTTAAACTGACCGGCCGGTAGTTTCTGGGTTTAACCTTGCACCCTATTTGGAACAAGGGTGTAACATTTGCAATTCTCCAGTTCTCTGGGACCAGCCCCGTATCCAAGGAGGATTGGTAGATTATGGCCAGTACCTCCGCAATCTCCACCTTTACTTCCCTCAGCATCCGAGGATAAATCCCATCCAGTCCTGGTAATTTATCAACTTTAAGTTCTGCCCACATTTTAATATCTCTTCTTTATCACCGGGATCGCAGAGTAATCACCGGGAATGTGAAGTAATCACCGGGAATGTGAAGTAATCACCAGAATCGCAGAGTAATCACCGGGAATGTGAAGTAATCACCGGGATCGCAGAGTAATCACCGGGAATGTGAAGTAATCACCGGGATCGCAGAGTAATCACCGGGAATGTGAAGTAATCACCGGGATCGCAGAGTAATCACCGGGAATGTGAAGTAATCACCAGAATCGCAGAGTAATCACCGGGAATGTGAAGTAATCACCAGGAATGTGAAGTAATCACCAGGATCGCAGAGTAATCACCGGGAATGTGGAGTAATCACCGGAATCACAGAGTAATCACCGGGAATGTGGAGTAATCACCGGGAATGTGAAGTAATCACCAGGATCGCAGAGTAATCACCGGGAATGTGAAGTAATCACCAGGAATGTGGAGTAATCACCAGGATCGCAGAGTAATCACCAGGAATGTGGAGTAATCACCGGAATCACAATCACCGGGAATGTGGAGTAATCACCGGGAATGTGAAGTAATCACCAGGAATGTGGAGTAATCACCAGGATCGCAGAGTAATCACCAGGAATGTGGAGTAATCACCGGAATCACAGAGTAATCACCGGGAATGTGGAGTAATCACCGGGAATGTGAAGTAATCACCAGGATCGCAGAGTAATCACCGGGAATGTGAAGTAATCACCAGGAATGTGGAGTAATCACCAGGAATGTGGAGTAATCACCAGGATCGCGGAGTAATCACCAGGATCGCGGAGTAATCACCGGGAATGTGGAGTAATCACCGGGAATGTGGAGTAATCACCGGGAATGTGAAGCAATCACCGGGATCGTGGAGTAATCACCGGGAATGTGAAGCAATCACCGGGAATGTGAAGCAATCACCGGGAATGTGAAGCAATCACCGGGATCGCAGAGTAATCACCGGGAATGTGAAGTAATCACCGGGAATGTGAAGTAATCACCGGGATCGCAGAGTAATCACCGGGAATGTGAAGTAATCACCGGGAATGTGAAGTAATCGCCGGGATCGTGGAGTAATCGCCGATAACGCAGAGTAGTCACCGGGAATGTGAAGTAATCACCGGGAATGTGAAGTAATCACCGGAATCGCAGAGTAATCACCGATAACGCAGAGTAGTCGCCGGGAATGTGGTCAGGCTGCAGTGTGTATCCATGGAATGAGTGAAATGATTGGCTGAATATCCTCACTCTTGCCACACAGTGATTATAATGTGCGGCTGCATTGTCATTAATGGGACATCCCGGTTTAGGGCTGCACAGCTTCAACCCCCACAGATACCTCCGCCTGGGGTTGAATAGCTTGCTGACACTCCGTGTACAGGAGGATACCGAACGCCCCTGGGATGATACACAGTGAGGGGACAAGGGGAGAGGAGAAAACTGGTATTAATACATGGAGTGATCGCTAGATTTACATGGGATATACGGCCTAGAAACAGGCCACTGGCCCAACCAGTCCATGCCGGCGTTTATGCTCCACTCGAGCCTCCTCCAGTCTTTCCTCATCTGAATCTATCAGCATAACCCTCTATTCCCTTCTCCCCCTTTTACTTGTCCAGTCTCCCCTTAAATACATCGATACTATTCACCTCAACCCCTCCCTGTGGCAGCGAGTTCCACATTCTCACCGCTCTCTGGGTAAAGAAGTTTCTCCTGAATTCCCCATTGGATTTCTGGATGACAATCTTATATTGATGGCCTCTAGTTATACTCTTCCCCACAAGTGGAAACACTCTCTCTCTCTCTATCCACTCCATCAAAACCTCTCATCATTTTAAAGACCTCTATTAGGTCACCCCTCAGCCTTCTTTTTTCAAGAGAAAAGAGACCCAGCCTGTTCATCCTTTCCTGATATGTATACCCTCGCATTTCTGGTATCATCCTTGCACCCTCTCCAGTGCCTCTATATCCTTTTTATAATACGGCGAGCAGAACTGTGCGCAGTGCTCCAAGTGTGGTCTAACCAAGGTACGATACAGGGGCAGCATAACTTCTCTACTTTTCAATTCTATACCTCTAGAAATAAACCCGAGTGCTTGGTTTGCTTTATTGTAGTCTTGCTAACCTGTGTCACAACGTTTAGTGATTTGTGTATTTGTATCCGAGATCCCTTTGTTCCTCCACCCAACCCTCCCAGTGATAAGTGACCTCCCTATTCTTCCTACCAAAATGTAATACCTCACATTTATCTGTGTTGAACATTTGCCCATTATATGCTCATTCTGCGAGTTGATTAATGTCCCCCTGTAATGTGTTGCAGTCCCCCTCAGTATTGACTATCCCCCAATTTGGTGTCATCCGCAAATTTAGAAATTGTGTTACTGATTCCAAAGTCTAAATGGTTAATATAAATTGTGACCAGTGGTCCCAGCACTGATCCTGGTGGATTTACATTTACAGCTGGAACTGTATACAACACTAGTTAGGTCACAGTTCTGTGTTAGGCGTGCAGTTCTGGTCACCACATTACAGGAAAGATGTGATCACAGTAGAGAGGGTAGAGGAGATGTATGAAGATATTACCTGGACTGGAGAATTTTAGCTATGATAAAAGATTGGATAGGCTGGGGTTGTTATCTTTGGAACAGAGGAGGCCAAGGGGAGACCTGATTGAGGTGTATAAAATTATCAGGGGCCTGGATAGAGTGGATAGGAAGGATGTATTTCCCTTAGCAAAGGGATCAACAACCAGGGGGCATAGATTTAAAGTAATTGGTAGAAGGATTAGAGGGGAGTTGAGGAGAACTTCTCTCACCCAGAGGGTGGTGGGGGTCTGGAACTTACTGCCTGAAAGGTCATAGCATTTAAAAAGTACTTGAATATTCATTGGAAGTGCTGTAACCTACCAGGCTACGGACTGAGCTGGAAAGTGGGATTCGGCAGGATAGCTTTTTCGGCATGGACACGATGGGCCGAATGGCCTCCTCCTGTGTCGTAAATTTCTATGTTTCTATAAACCCCCGTGTTTATTGTTAGATACTGGTGAGTCTGTGCTTTCAGCCCTAATTATTAACCGATACATAGGAAGTGTGAAACTCTCTCCCCAGACAAGCCCAGTATCTCTCTCACCATGAAAGTTAATGTAGAATTGCAGAAGACAATGAGCAGAGAAAGCAGCTGCCATGTCACCGGCCTCCACCAGAGGGCATGCTTGGGTTACTCACCGTTGACATCCTTGGCCAGCAGGTTTCTTGCCTCCACAATGGCCACTTTGAGAGAGCAGGAGGGTGCCTGCGGATAACACAAGGAGAGCCCGGGGGTTAATCATTACCCATAGGAAAAGGCCAAAACATTCCCCCCCATTCTGCACTAGCACGAGGGCGAATAAAGCAACCGATACACAAATCAGGGGTAAAACTGGGTCACGATCCTGGAACTCCCTCCCTCACAGCACTGTGGGAGCACCTTCACCACACGGACTGCAGCGGTTCAAGAAGGAGCTCACCACCACCTTCTCAAGGGGCAATAAACACTGGCCTTCCCAGGGACACCCACATCCCGAGAATGAATTTTAAAAAACAAATTAAACGATAAGGGAATAAGGGGTTACGGGGAGCGGGCGGGGAAGTGGAGCTGATTCCAAGATCGGATCAGCCATGATCTTATTGAATGTTGGAGCAGGCTCGAGGGGCCGAATGGCCAACTCCTGCTCCTAATTCTTATGTTCTTATGTAAATTGCCAAACAAGTAAACTGCATTTTCCACGTTTTTATCTGATTTTTGGTAAAACCAGAAACTGCTGCTTTTACACAGGGGAGCCCACGGCAACTGAAGGCAGCCAGCGTCTAGGGCAAAGAGCTTTCAGCAGGCTCATTGGCACATCTTTAACCGCAGCAGTGTGACAGGAGACAGCAGAGCCAACTCAAACCTACAGCTAGTAAAGTCTGACATTTAACACACGCCCCCCACACCTCAACATGTCACACAGCATTTACTTAAACACCAAGAAATCACAAGTGAACGGGTACCGCTGTAATCACTGGCAAAAAGGCAAAGGAAATCTTCCGACGTTTTGAAGCTGAATCTTGTCGGAGAGGTTCAAAGGAATGATTCTTAGGGGGCAGTATTCCCCTGCTGTGTGTCTCCCGTTGGCAAAGACGTGGGCAGTGGCCTGAGACCACCATGGGCAATGTCAACGCCTGCCTCGCGGGTCGCAAACCGGGTCGCACTCTGCTCGCGTTGCGAACGTTAAAGGGGAGGTGCGTGGTGCCATTTGGCCTCCGATTTACCGGTGTGGCCTCCGAGTCGATTGTCGCAGAGTCCAAGCCACGATCGTGCAGCCTGGCACTCCACATTTGGTGCTGGGCCACGACCATCACACCCCACATCCCCTGAAACCTGCAGAGCTCACAGCGACCCCTCCTATTTAAGGGAAGGGAGGGGCCCTTGGAACATGTCAGCACTACACGGAGAGGTAGTGAACCCGAGCTGGCTCGACAGGAAGTGGAGCACCCAGTGGACATTGTGTTCCAGTTCCTGTCAGGGGCGGGGCGGTGCGGGACCTCCAGGTCGGGCACAGGAAGTCCCACCTCACGACAGTTACCACCCGCAGACAAGGAGCTCCAGAATTTCGCCCCCTCAGTGTTTCTGCAATATGGCATCCATTCCCACAGCTGTCTGTCATAGGGGGAGTTAGAGAAACATTCAGAGGAGAAACATTAAAGGCACCCCTCCCCTCATACCCCTCCCCTCCCCTCTCCTCGCTCCCCTCCCCTCTCCTCGCTCCCCTTCCCTTCACTCCTCCCCTCTCCTCATACCCCTCCCCTCGCTCCCCTCCCCTCGCCCCTCCCCTCCCTTCCCTCTCCTCGCTCCCCTTCCCTCTCCTCGCTCCCCTCCCCTCGCTCCCCTTCCCTCTCCTCGCTCCCCTTCCCTCTCCTCGCTCCCCTTCCCCTTCACCCCTCCCCTCCACTCGCCTCGCTCTCCTCATACCCCTCCCCTCGCTCCCCTTCCCTCTCCTCATACCCCTCCCCTCGCTCCCCTTCCCTCTCCTCATACCCCTCCCCTCGCTCCCCTTCCCTCTTCTCACACCCCTCCCCCTTCACCCCTCCCCTCGCTCCCCTCCCCTCTCCTCATACCCCTCCCCTCCCCTCACTCCCCTTCCCTCTTCTCACACCCTTCCCCTCCTCGCTCCACTCTCACCCCTCCCCTCCCTCCCCCTCACCCCTCCCCTCCCTCACCCTTGCCTCACTCTCCTCGCACCCCTCCCCTCCCCTCGCTCCCCTACCCTTGCACCCTCCCCTCGCTCCCCTCCCCTCACTCCCCACCCATCCCCTCCCCATCCCTTGCTCCCCTCCCCTCACTCCCCTCCCCTTGCACCCTCCCCTCGCTCCCTTCGCCTCCCCTCCCCTCTCACCCCTCCCCTACCCTTGCACCTTCCCCTTGCTCCCTTCCCCTCGCCTTCCCTCTCTCTCACCGCTCCCATCCCTCCCCTCGCTCTCCTCCCTCGCTCCCCTCCACGTCCCGGCCTGGCGGGGATGTTAGAATTTGTAAAGTTGGAGGAAGTGGATGCCGTGTTCTGGCGATGCTTGCAGTGCAGATTAATCAGATGAATGTGTTTTACTGGTATCTCTCCCGGTTGTGTTGGAGGAGCAGGTTTACAGTGCCAGGGTCCCCCAGCAAGCTCTCACGTTAGCCTCCGAGGGTATTGTAGCCAGGTTATGTTACTGGGCTGGTAATCCCGAGTTCAAATCCCACCACAGCCGCTGGGGAATGTAAATTCAGTTAATTAAATAAATCTGGAATAAAAAGTTTGTATCAGTAATGGTGACCCTGAAACTCTCAGATTGTCGTAAAAACCCATCGGGTTCACCAATGTCCTTTAGGGAAGGAAATCTTCCGCCCTTACCCAGTCTGGGCCGATATGTGACTCCAGACCCACAGCAACGTGGTTGATTCTTAACTGCCCCTGAAATGGCCCAGCGAGACACTCAGGCCAGTTAGGGACGGGCAATAAATGATGGCCTTGCCAGCCACACCCACAACCTGTGACAGCTTTACCTTGGCTTCTCTCACTCGGTGCATTACCGCCTCATAGTCGCTCCAGTCAAGCTTGAAGACCTGCAAAATTTACAATCACATCAGCCTCTTGCACTGTGGACGGGCAGCACGATTCAGTGTCCCTGGCCACTCAGCCTCTCTTCCTGTGTCACTGCAGCCCAGCACAATCCTACACCTCCTCACACTGATGCCCATCCATTTCCCAGCAGGGCTCAGGAGCAGGAACGTTGGCCAATGCCCTCCCTAGCCCCAGGGGTAATGCTTCTCAACTTCCACTTGGCCCTTCCCTGGGGAGGAGTCTGTGCAGCAATCTGGGGAACAGGATGAAGGCAGTGTGTGAATCAGCCACACACACCTCACTTCGTAAACATAGATTCATTGCGCAGATTTTCCACTCACCGCCCAGGTGTGAGCCTATTGTAGTTGATCAGCCCCGCTACAGAAACAGAAACTAAACTGGGCGGTTTCAGTAATGGGGGGGGGGGGTGACCTCAGCACCAGGTTCACACCCAGCGGAAAGATAAATCCATCCCACTCTCTCTAATTTGGGCCAATGGTCTCTCTCTGTATGTGTGTGTCTGTCTCTCTCTCTCTCTGTCTGTCTCTCTCTCTCTCTCTCTCTCTCTCTCTGTCTGTCTGTCTGTCTGTCTGTCTCTCTCTCTCTCTCTCTCTCTCTGTCTCTCTCTCTCTCTCTCTCTCCACCTGTCTCTTTTGCGCTCTCCCTGTCCGTCTGTCTGCCTGTCTCTCTCGCTCTTTCTGTGTCTCTCTCTGCCGCCTTTTCCTAAGACAACTGCCCTATAGGTTCTGTAACCTGGGGTTACAGTGTGGAGCTGTCCCGACCCCTGGGGTTACAGTGTGGAGCTGTCCCGACCCCTGGGGTTACAGTGTGGAGCTGTCCCGACCCCTGGGGTTACAGTGTGGAGCTGTCCCGACCCCTGGGGTTACAGTGTGGAGCTGTCCCGACCCCTGGGGTTACAGTGTGGAGCTGTCCCGACCCCTGGGGTTACAGTGTGGAGCTGCCCCGACCCCTGGGGTTACAGTGTGGAGCTGTCCCGACCCCTGGGGTTACAGTGTGGAGCTGTCCCGACCCCTGGGGTTACAGTGTGCCTGAACTGCCCCGACCCCTGGGGTTACAGTGTGGAGCTGTCCCGACCCCTGGGGTTACAGTGTGGAGCTGTCCCGACCCCTGGGGTTACAGTGTGCCTGAACTGCCCCGACCCCTGGGGTTACAGTGTGCCTGAACTGCTTTACCTTCTGCAGATAGCGGATCATCTCCTCTTGGTCTGTGATGTGTGTGGCAGAGGGGATGCCGGTTTGGTGGATCAATGTGTACAGTGCATCCTCGTACAGCAACAGCAGCTACAGGGACAGACACAACTAAAATAGTACTGCACCCCAGTCAGTCTCATCATCACGAGCCAACCCTCCCCGGCAGCCCCCCCCTCCCCCATTACTTCCCATCATGCCCTCCACCCACTCCCCCAACCCCGGCCCCACCCTCCGTCACTCCCCGTCCCGCTCTCCACCCACCCCCAGTCCCCACCCCCCCCCCCAACCCAACCTCCTTCTCACCACCCCCTCCCACTCTCCCCACCCCACCCCTCCCCTCCCCTCCACCCCCCCGCACCTCACCACCCCCTCCACTCTCCCCGCCCCTCCAGTCTCCCCGCCCCTCCCAGTCTCCCCGCCCCTCCCAGTCTCCCCGCCCCTCCCCTCCACCCCCCCCCTCCACCCCCCGCACCTCACCACGCCCCTCCCCACACCCCCGCCGCCCCTCCCTCACCCCTCCCCTCCTCACCCCCGCACCTCCCCTCCCCCCGCACCGCCCCTCCCCACACCCCCGCACCTCCCTCGCCCCTCCCCACACCCCCCATGCTCTGGTTGAGGTGAAGGCAGGTGTCACCTGTGTGTGTGACACCTTCAGCTTGTCCATGAGCCCGAGTGTTTGCAGAGGGAGGGAGCCACAGGGGTCTCCTGGAGGCTGCGACAGAGAAAAAACTCCATTACACACTGACCCACACACACACACACTGACCCACACACACACTGACCTACACACAATGACCCACACACACACTGACCCACACACACACTGACCCACACACACACCACACTGACCCACACACACACTGACCTACACACAATGACCCACACACACACTGACCCACACACACACTGACCCACACACACACACACTGACCCACACACACTGCCCACACAACACTGACCTACACACACTGACCTACACACACTGACCCACACACACACACTGACCCACACACTACCCACACACACACAGACCCAAATACGCACTGACCCCCGCGCACTGAACCCCGCGCACTGAACCCCCACACACACTGACCCACACACACACACAACACACACACTGACCCAACACACACACACACACTGACCCACACACAACCACACTGACCACACACACAGACCCACACAGACCCACAGACCCACACACACACACACCGACCCACACACACACACCGACCCACACACACACACTGACCCACACACACACACACTGACCCACACACACACACACTGACCCACACACTGTACCTGTGTAGAGTCGAAGCGTTGCATGTTCTCCTGCTTCTGTTGAATGGCAGTCAGTTTCTCGAAAAAATCACCATCACCTTCTTCATCGGACCTGTCGCAAAGAGAACATTTTGCAAAACTGTCTAAGCTGGAAAGGGCTTCAGCAGCAGACTGAAGCTCTATGATCCAACAATAACCCGCCGGTGCTGCATACTGACCCTCTCATCCACACACAGCCCCCCATACCCCGTACACACACAGCCCCCGTACCCCGAAAAAACACAGCCCCCCGTACCCCGTACATACACAGCCTCCCGTACCCCGTACATACACAGCCCCCCGTACCCCGTACACACACAGCCCCCCGTACCCCGTACACACACAGTCCCCCGTACCCCGTACACACACAGCCCCCCGTACCCCGAAAAAACACAGCCCCCCCTTCCCCCGTACATAC